>NC_056733.1:1910946881-1910964649 GCF_019279795.1 Protopterus annectens
ATTCTTCAAATCATTTATTAATAAACATATTATTAACTAAATAAATTAATAAACATATTATTGTCCTGGGCCCAAATGGTTTGAAGTACGTAAGTTATTTTGCCCTATCTATGACAGATGCAACTTGCTTACCTATTTAAAGTTACCTGCATGCAGACAATAGAAAACCACAAATGAGAAAGACAGATCATAAATATGTGATGTAAAAAGTTACGGGCCTGAGTGAGAGCTCCATAGGACACCCTGACTGTGTAACCTAAAGATTCACCTGTCCAGTTAATGTCTTTGTCATGTCCTATTTGTAAGCCATCTGGCTATATATCTTATCAAAATTACATCAGACCAGTTTACAGGCATTGCTGTATTCTGGGCTGTGGTGTAGTTCCTGTGTTGTCCATTTCCTTACTTGGATAGAAGGAAGTTTCTTTGCTCACCAGTGGGAGTGGGGAGCCTTGAGCAGCCTACCTGTCCTTGGGGGA
This sequence comes from Protopterus annectens, assembly GCF_019279795.1. Classification (NCBI taxonomy): domain Eukaryota; kingdom Metazoa; phylum Chordata; order Ceratodontiformes; family Protopteridae; genus Protopterus; species Protopterus annectens. Next base: position 1,910,947,361 of record NC_056733.1, read on the forward strand.
AGTGACCTCAGCACAAGAAGCTGTAGTAATTGGTTGTTTGGGAGCATTCCTAGCTCTTTTGTAGTTCACTGTTTAAAATCTGCGTTTGCACGGCTTTGCACGGTCGTGTGCATAGCGCAGCGCCGGTTAAATAAGGTTAAACTTTTTCTGGCTCTGCCAGGTCTGCTCTTCAAATTTTCCCTTAAGGAAGCTCTACTCTTAGTATAACCAGACTACTCACTGTATTACAAGACTAGCACTTGTTCTCAATACTTCTCTACTAAGTAAGCACTCTCGTACTAAGTAAAGCACTACATCTACTTACCACCCCTGTGAATACCCACTTCCCTTAAAGGTAGACCACTCCTTTATACTGTTCTAGCATGTCGAGTGGTAGATTACTGGCATCGTCTCCAGTTCAGCTGGTCAATCTGGGCATCTTGAGACAATGCTACAATTGTCTCATGTACACAGACAACTCTCTCCTCCTCCCAACAAACACAAATACATGTGAGAGATGCAACTATATAGCCAAACTGGGGGCTGAACTCTCTCAACCCAGGACTGGCATGACCAGACAGGAGGAGATGGCAACCACACAGACAACAATCCCAGTCCCACATAGACCTACCACAACTGCAAACCAAACACATAAAAACACAAAGACATACTCGGAGGCTCTAATAAAAAACTTACCAAAACAACAGAGGCTCCCAAAGCAGACATCCAAAAATCCACCACCTCAAAACAAAACACATGCAACACATACTTCAATAAATCAGTGTGTCGACCAGTCGCAGCCCTTAAGGCCAAACACCTTGCCTGATACACTAGTAATAGGTGACTCCATAGTCAGACACACTGATGTCCCACTGACCAGGCTGAACAAGGAGAAGGTGACTGTGAGCTGTCTATCGGGGGCTAGGATCCGCTACATAACACACACACTCAGGTCACTCCAAAGCAAGTACAAATATGACTCCGTCATTGTCCATGCTGGTGTGAATGACCTGAGACGTACCTCCCTGGACTACATGAAAAGAGACATAGAGGAGCTCTCTGATTATGTAGCCCAGGCTGGTATGACCCTGACCCTGAGTAGCATCTTGCCCTCACCAAGAATGATACCACAATACAAAGACAAGATGATCAGCTTTAACAATTGGCTTGAGTACTGGTGTCATTCCAAGGGGATCCAATGTCTGTCTGCCTGGGATGATATGTTGGACAAGCCACGCTGCTTCGCAAGGGATGGCTTACACCTGTCACCACTGGTCTTCTGGATATTGGCTAAGGCTCTTGCCACCCCCATAGTGCCTTTTTTAGGCAAGGCTCAAAAGACAAATCCACCTCCTTAGAAAACAAAAATGGAAAAAAACTAAGGGTAATGCTGCTCAACGCCAGAAGTCTAAATCTCAAGATACAGGCACTTGATGCACTCCTCAGCATGGAGAACATTGACATTTGTGCAGTAACTGAAACCTGGTTCAAGGCTCCTGAGAGCACCCCAGCACTACCAGGCTATACCTCGTATCATGCTTTTCGGCCCCAAAACCCGGGCCGAACCACAAAGGGAGGGGGAGTGTCCATATTCATAAAGGACACCCATACCTCCAGGTTAGTAGCAACACATGAAGCATCAGAGACCATAAAGGTGCAACTAACCATAAGCAAAACTGCTATACAACTGGTAGCATGTTACAGACCACCCTCCCAATCTCAAGAACCCCACTCAGCCTTCCTGAAGACATTGGAGGATATGAATGTATCACAAAATACCATCATACTGGGAGACTTCAACTACCCAAACATAGATTGGATACATTATTCTAGCCCTAATACCCTAGCCCAAAGGTTCCTGGAATTCATAAATTAATATGCACTGGAACAACTAGTCACCTCTCCCACTAGGGGAGATAATATACTAGACCTGATCATCACAAACATGGGGACAAAATGCTCCACACCGGAAGTATACCCCTCACTAGTGAGATCTGACCACAAACTAATCACCCTGGATATACATATCCCACATTCACCCCCAGCACAAAAGACCACAGTGAAAAACTTCTCAAAAGCAGACTTCACTCTTCTTAAGATGGAGATGGTATCCTTTAAGCCCACTGTGCCAGTGGATACCACATCCCGCAATGCCGAATCCTTCACAAATGCTTTCTATGGACATATCCAAGAATGCATGGATCATGCAATCCCAAACAAATCCAAGTCCCTCTCCACCAAATGTAAGCATCCTGTCTGGTGGACCTCAGCCATAAACAAATTGTATAACAAAAGAAGGAAGCTACTGCACGTCAGAGCGAAATCCCACGAAGGGAAGACGTCTCTGATCAACATTAGCAGAAAACTACGTTCTCTCATAAAAACATCCAAGGCAAACTTTGAGATAAAAATCACTAAGGACACTAAAGATAACCACAAAGCTATCTTCAGCTATGTTAGAAACCTGGGCGGAACCCTCAGATATGCTCAGAGTTGGTTCACAACAACAAAAAATACACTGAACCCACAGATATTGCTAAAATTCTGGCTGACAGGTTCAGTGCAAATTTCTCGCCTCCTTCACCCCCCAAAAGAAGAAATACTTATCCCAGCTGAATGTAATCTCCCTGTCATCTCAGATGTCCAAGTGAGAACCGCCCTAAACAAAGCAAAAAACACAGCATCAATGGGACCTGATGGTATCCCGGGGTTCGTGTTACGTGAACTCCAAGAGGAGCTAAACCCACACATAAAAATTCTATTTAACCTTAGCCTTACTTCGGGATATGTACCTGTACACTGGCGTACAGCAACAGTGGTTCCACTCCACAAGGGGGTTGCCTCTACAGACCCTGGAACTACCGCCCCATAAGCTTAACTAGCCTGGTATGCAAAGCTATGGAAAGAATCATTATGGAACTCATAAACAGAGACATAGGGGACCTACAGACACTTGACCCCACCCAGTTCTGCTTTGTGAAGGGCAGATCCTGCCTTTTAAACCTGGTTGACTTTTTTGAAACAGTCACTAGAGCCATTGATGAGGGCAAAGCAGTCCATATAGCATACCTGGACTTGGCTAAGGCCTTCGACACAATACCCCACTCAGGCATCATAGATAAGCTAAACAGCTTAAAAGTAAACCCTTATGTCACTAGATGGGTTGCAAACTGGCTAAATGACAGAACCCATAAAGTTAAAATCGCTGGAGCAATGTCAGACTCAAAGCCAGTCACAAATGGTGTCCCACAGGGATCTGTCCTGGGACCCCTCTTGTTCGGCATTTATTTCTCAGATGTTAAAGCAAACATGGGAGGGCTGTGGCTGACAAAGTTCACAGATGACTGCAAACTAGGCACCATAGTCGATACACCAGCAGACACACACATCCTACAAAAAGGCCTCACTGAAACGGACAACTGGTGCCGTAGTCACGGCCTTAAACTAAATGCCAAAAAATGTATAGTCATCCCTTTTGGAAAAAACAAAGTACCCACAAATTATCACATAGACAGAAACCCACTGAGTACGGAAAAAGTAATCAGAGACCTAGGGACCCAAGTAGACAGCGACCTCTCATTTGACACCCATGTTGCCAAAGTGGTTAGAAAAACATTCTACCTTGCACACCTCATCATGAAGGGATTCAGATCCAGATCCAAGGATGTCATTGCACCCCTATATTCCTCCCTCATCAGACCCATGATTGAGTACAATGCCCCATTTGGTATGTACCTCACCCGGCACTTACAACAGCTGGAGAGACCACAAAAGTACCTCACCAAAAGGATCAAGGGTCTCCAACATATGCCTTATTCCGCCAGACTAAAGAAACTTCAGCTCTATTCAGTAGCATACCGCCTGCTCAGAGGTGATCTCTGCCTGACATACAAGGCCATGTCCAATCAGGATTTGATGGACGTGCTCCACCTCAAAAAATCCAAATCCATCAGGACCACGAGAGCTAAAGACTTAAACCTCAGCACAAGTATGAATAGGACATGCTGGGGGGATAGATTCATAACCCAGAGGCTTCCCATGCTTTGGAACAGGATCCCAGTTCATATTAGGCAGAGCCCCTCACTGACTCTCTTCAAGAGAAATCTTGATGAGTGGATGGGAGATCGAAAGTTTACCCCAGGGATCACATCTGTGTCACTGCTAGACAGGGGCACAGTAAACTAATTCTATTATATAAGGGGACCTTCATTGTGTCACTACTAGACAGAGGCACAGTATTCTAGATTTATTCTGTACATTTTTGTACCATTTCATGGGGTGGCAAAAGCCACATCACTATGGCTAGGCTTACAAATGCCCCAGGGCAGACAGCCTAGTACTATACTATGAAACTATGAAACTATGAAACTATCAGTAAATAGTTGTTCTAATGTATTGACCATTGATTTCTACATGATTTTATCAAAAGCTGACATTAATTCTGTATAAATTACACCACAGCACCACTTGTCATTTATAACTGTTATTCTTTTATTACAGAGCATACTGTTACAGGTAGTTATAGATCTATTTTCAACATATGCATGCTTATATGTACTTTCAAGTCCTACCCCCAGATTCAGCAAGCTCTGCACAGCATGCAGGAATAGTGCAGGAGCTCCTGGAGGCAATATGGCCACTGTGCGATCCAGGAATAAGCTCCAGGGATGTGCACAAGCACTTCTGCACTATTCCTGCATGGACACAGCTCCTGTATGCAAATTACCACATTTGCAGGTGAAAGCCATGCAAATGAGGTGATTTTGTAATCCAGGAAGCTGTCAGCCGGCCGTGCAGGACTAGTGTAGTGTGCAGAAATGTACTCAGTTAGTTACAGAGTACATTTCTGCAAACTACAAAATGGAGCCATGACAGCTACAAGTAAAGGGTGTATAGTATGTGTATAGCATGCCAATGGCCAAATATATGGTCATTGGCATGGAAAACAGTTGGCAAAAAAAACCCTTTTATTTTTTTTAGCCGATTTAGGTTGTTTAAGCGTAGCGCTGTGGCGCGCAAATGGGATCGGGCCGAAAAAAACCCCATGAAATAAGCATTTTAACCAAAATCACTATTTTGCCATTATACTGAATGGCAGGCAGAAGACAACATGGCCAGTGAATAGTGGTTGCTAAGGGGGAAGCCTCAGTGTGAGACCTGTAACTATGCATTAGCAGGCAATCCTGTGCAAATGGTGGGAATGATACCCCAGTGCTAGCCAGCACCCAACCGTGTAAGTGCAGGAATAGCATGGTTCAAGCCTAAGAGTTAGCTGACATGATAGGGGTGTGTCAGGCATACTGTAAGCTTATTGGAGCCCTGTGGCTCGGGTTTGCCCTTAGCTTAGCAGAGCTAAGCAAGGGGTTGTGTCTACGGCTGCCTAGCACTCTTTACATTGCCTAAGCGGATGTGCCCACCACACATCAGTTTTTAAAGGGGAAAAAAAAGTAAACCAGGAAATAGCAACTCGGTGCACATTTGAGCACTGTGTTTGGGCAGCGCACCCCTGGGCTTAAACAGGAAGGCAATGGAAAGGGAAAACAGCAGTAGGAAGGTAATCAAGGAGAACTAGCGTAGCTGGCAGGTGAAATGTATCAGAATCAGCCAATTATACAGGCAGCAGCCCAGCCCAGCACACTACTATAAACTATGCAAGCACCTTTCACTCTGTTTTTTCCCACATACTCTACACCACCAGTGTACACAAGCGAGGAAAGTTTAACAAACAAAAGTAACAAAATAATAGGGCCTGCAGCAGCTATCATACATCAATATGTGGAAGAGGCTGAGGGTGGTGAGGATGAGAATGCAGTCGACCAACCCACAGTGAGGAGATGGAGAAGAGTGTACAGACCCAGGGTAACCTACCAGGGGCTACATGAGCTGGAGATAGTGGAGCACTATAGGGTGGACAAGGACTTCCTACAGCAAATTGTTGAGCTGTGCCAGCCATGCCTGACACACAGAATTAACAGATGGGAACCCTGCTCAGTGGATACCAAGGTATGTGTATGCCTAAGAATACTAGCCACAGGTACCTTCCAAAGGCCAACTGGGGATATCATGGGGATCTCACAGGCATCAGCATCCAGGGTACTCCACCAGTTCCTGGATGCCATGTCAGCACATGCCGGTGAGCATGTATATTTCCCCAACACCCGTGAGGTGTCGGCCAGCAATATGCATCTCATCCACCAAATAGCAGAATACCCTGAGGTAGTGAGTGCTATAGACTGCATGCACATATGCATCAAAGCACCTATGTAGAAATGTAGTAACAGTCTGGTGTGCCCCCAATCCTATGTAGAAATGTAGTAACAGTCAGGTGTGCGTCCCTAATCCTATGTGGAAATGTAGTAACAGTCAGGTATGCCCCGATTCCTATGTAGACACATAGTAACAGTCAGGTGTGCCCCCCATGATCCTATGTAGAAATGTAGTAACAGTCAGGTGTGCCCCCCCACAATCCTATGTAGAATTGTAGTAACAGTCAGGTGTGCCCCCAATCCTATGTAGACATGTAGTAACAGTTAGGTGTGCCCCCCAATCCTATGTAGAAATGTAGTAACAGTAAGGTGTGTCCCCCCCAATCCTATGCAGACATGTGGTAACACACAGGTGTGCCACCCAATCCTATGTGGAAATGTAATAACATGTATGTGTAGGTATAATAACAGTGGAGCACAGATTACCTAAGCTGGCCAAGGTAGCAGGATAGATTGTAGCATGTGTACAATATGCAGGTCTGCGTGTGTTAGGTTGGTGTGTGTTGTATATTGTGTGAGAGTGGTCAGTATGTATGCATGGTGAGGTTTGTCCTGGTGGTCATTGCCTAGTACTGCTGATGACAGGGCCAAGTTCTCACAACTGCAGTGCCAAACACAATGCTTCCCAGTATAACACATTCCAGCAGTAAGCCATCTCTAAAGCCAATGTCACGCTACACATGTCAGATGTGACTAACATCATAACACCCATGCAGAAGGGAACTGAGAGGACAACTGCTGAATCATACATGAAGGCACTGTATGAGCACATCCACTCGTGCATGAATCGTGCCATCCAATATTGAACCAAGACGCTCCCCATCCAAGAAAAGGATGCCAATGTGGTGGGCCCCTGCCATATACATACTGTACAACAAAAGGAGGAAATTCTTGCAGAAATGGTGGACTTTCCAGGATGCAAAATACTCCCTTACCAGCTACAGTAAGAGGCAGAGACCCCTCATAACACCCATCAAAGCTAGTTACAAACATAATATAGCCACAGATGCCAAAGACAACTGCAAGCAGTTCCATAGCAATGTGAGGAATCTAAATGGCAATGCTCAGAACTCCTGTGAGCTACAACAGGATGGTACTAAATCTACTCCTCCCAGGGATATTGCCAATATTCTGGCAGATCAATTCAGTGCCAACTGCAACCTCCCTCCCAACCTCTAAAGGGCCCATCTCAACATGGATAGATTGCCATATGCTAGTAATAATGGTCACATAGGTAAAAACCACACTCTACATAGCTATGACAACAGCAGCCATGGGACCAGTCAACATCCCGGTCTGTGCACTACATGAGCTACAAACTGCACTGGCACCTCACCTATGTGCAATGTCTAATCATAGCCACACCTCAGACTTTGTGCCCACTGTGTGTAGCACAGCTACAGTTATCCCAGTCCACAAGGGGGGATCCACCTTGGATTCTGGGAACTACAGCTCCAGCAGTATGACATGCCTGCTCTGCAAGGCCATGGAATGTATTATCATGGAAATTAAAACAAAGACATTGTCTACCTGCAAACACTGGACCCTAACCAGGTTTGGTTTGTGAAGAGCCAATCATGTCACCTCAGTCTGAATGACAACTGTGAATCCATCTCCAGAGCCGTGGATGAGGGTAAGGTGGTTCACACAGCCTATCTGGACCTCACCAAGCCCTTCAACACCATCCCCCAGTCTGGAATCATAGATAAATGTATCAAGCTGGCCATTAATCCCAATGTCACCCGATGAGATGCCAACTGCTGTACTGATACAACCCACACTGTAAATGTAGGTGCCACTAACCCAAGCCCCAGACAAGGGGCAGTTGGAGTACCTTAGGGTTCAGTCCTGGCACCGCCCTTGTTCGGCATCTTCTGCTCTGAAGTACAGTCCAACAGTATGGGACACTGGCAAACAAAGGTCGCAGATGACTGCACAATGGGAGCCAATATTGAATCCCCACATGATGTGGATATTTTACAGAAGGGCCTTACAGAAAGACATGCTTGGTGCCTGATCCATGGTCTCAAGATCAATGCCAAGAAATATATAGTTATCCTCATTGGGAAGGGACATGTACCTGTGACGTACCACATAGGTGGCAGTACACTAAACACCTAAAGTGTGATAACAGACTTAGGGACACAGGCGGACAGTGGTCTCACCTTTGATAACCACATCACCACAACAGTCAGGAAACCCAACTATGTGGCACACCTCCCACTAAGGGCTTTACATCCAGGAAAAGGAGCCCATTGTCCCACTGCAGGCATCTCTCAGTAAACCCAGTACAGACTACAATGGCCTGTTATGTATGCACCTCACAAGACATCTGCAACAAGTAGAGAGGCTGCAGACATACCTCATGAAATGACCACAGGCCTAAACCAGATGCCCTATGCTGACCATCTGAAAATCATCCAGCTATACTCTGTCACGTATTGTGTTCTCAGAGGCTATCTCTGCTTAACATACCATGCCATGTCAAACCCACAGATGTTGGACATGCTACACTTAGAGAATTCCAAACCATCACAGCCACATGCTTCAAGAATCCAAATCCTGTCATCACAATGAATAATACATGCAAGAGGGATGTGTGTCTGACCCAGAGACTCCACAGACTCTAGAATACACTGCCCATACATATCAAGCAGAGTGCCTCTTTGGCCCTCTTCAAAAGGAACCTGGATGATTGGATGGGAGATAGGACATTTACCCTTGGGATCATGTCAGCTGCCCTGCTAGACAGGGGTGCAGGGAAGTATATATTGTGGGAAGTCATAGCCAGAGAATTGTCATGTCTTGGCATGTATAGGCCCTAGGGCCAATAGCCTAGTATCAATGTATGACCCTGTGAACCTATGAACTATACTTTCCATTGCCCAACCTTGGCAAGGTTACTGATGTCATTCACTTTGAAATACACCTTTGGGGAAAAGGTAGCCCAGTAGTCTCCATCATGCATCCTATAACAGTGTAATCCTGTAGTGTGATATACTAGTTCAGTAGGGGTTCTATTCCCAGACATGGCAAGTGTGGATGTTTGTGTAGGGAGCAATGCTTTTGAGTCCATTCACATTCACTATAACCTCCATTGCCCTTCTTTGGCAAGCCTGCTGATGTGATTCACTTTGAAATAATCCTTTGGGAAGAAGAAGCCCAGTAATCTCTGTGGCATGTCCTATAACTGTGTAATGCTGTAGTGTGATGTACTAGTTAGGTAGGAGTTCCAATCCCAGACATGGCAACTGTGAAACGTGGTGTGTGTGTGTGTGTGTGTGTGTGTGTGTGTGTGTGTGTGTGTGTGTGTGTGTGTGTGTGTGTGTGTGTGTGTGTGTCGATGTCTGTGTTTGTCATTCATATCCTGTGTGGAGGTGGCTGTGAGTGTGAACAGCTGGACTCATTGTGGAGTAGGTTTTGCAAATTTCTTATATGGTGGGCCTATTATATGTCACAATGTCCACCTTACAAGGATAACAGATGTTAAACAGCAGAGAGGCTGGGGTTGACAATCCATACCCCTACATGTGATATCAAGGCCTGGCGAACAATTTAGGCAACCCTTGTATTACCCAGAGAACACTCTCAACCCATGTCTCATATACAAACACCCTCGGCTAGGCAACGACCACTTTGTTGGTAGTTCCCGGCATATTGCCCACAGATAGTAACCATGGTGTGATTGCAGTGGACTACAGAGGGTATGGCACCCTGTCCCATCACTACAATAGGCACATAATTGCATACAGTGCTCCTTCACTATGTTCCCCACTGGACGCCTGCAACAACTGTAGTGCCATCAAATGTAACCCACAAAGGACATACCATGCCTTAAACACATGCCCTATATGGACAGATGCCACTGACACCAGGGAATACCTGTCCATTTTGTCAGTTCTCACCACATGAGGCCAGGAATGGCACATCTGATGATAACAATCTATGTACACAACATGCCCCAAACACCCCAGGTACACTTCCACATGTCACAGAACATGCATGTGGGACATGTGCACATCACAGATACCATCCATGTCATGGACTATAGAACACATAGATGGCAAACATTGCACAGCACTGGCCACCCACACTAGTAACCCAGATGACTGGATGGTGAATACAATACCCACCTGTGTGGGCCATCCCGACACTACATCCCTAAGCCACACTGCAGACCATTTTCATGTGGCCTGATGCCAAGGCATACCTTTTATCTAGCCTTGTACAGCCTTCTGGCACAGCCAACCACTACACACCTGTGAAGCAATGTACCCATGCATGTCAGTACTGGCAACCTGTGTCTGTATGTGTGTGGAGTATAATGATTTATACCCCTTTCACACTCACTACACCTCCCCTTGGTTTACTGAAGCATGCCTTCTGATGTCAGACACCTTCACAAACCCTTTGCCCATATATCATCCTGATAACCCCTGTGGCGCATGTGATACCTGAGTATTACTGTATTGTTGCAAACTAGCTAGTTAGGAAGTCTAATCTTAACCCTGTCAACTGTGTTAATGTGTGTGAGTCTCTGAGAGAGTGTGGCTGTGTCGACGTTGACACCTGTTCATGTGGACAGGCATGTTTACTACACCTACCGTATCCCTCCTATATCACTGTTGCAGATGTCACTCACCATCAGATATACCTTTGAACAGCTCCCCAACATGTAAGCTCTGGGACGCATGCAATAACTGCATAGACATGTGATACCAATACATAGTCAGGCAGGGGGTTGAAACCCCATACAGGTAAGTATGTGACACAAACATGCTTAGGTTTTACTTCAACACCCCCTTCCTGTCTTACTTTTTCTTTGTCTCTCTCACTCCCTCTCTGGTGGATGTGGAGAAGTACACCTGCTTTGCTTAGGCAGCAGCTTGTGTCTTGTAAGTGATACTCATGATCAGCTGAAGGCCTCTGCATGAATTGCAGTCCCCCACTAGCTGATTGCATGTGGGACAGCTGTGATAACATTCCCATAGGCAATTGCATAGAAACACACTCCTATACCTAGGAACATCATGTGTAATACTGCAGAAGAGAATGGATGGCAAACTGATAACAGGTTCATAGTTACTAGGTATCTTTGCCAAAAAGGACTGCAGCATCCAGCCCCTTTACAACACAGTACAGTATCAGCAATGCATCTCCATACCGTGGGAGTAGAACATACAGCTTTCTGCATCAAAAGCAAGCACACTACTGGTTGTGCTATTAACAATGCAAGCAGACTCAGCATATGTAGCACTAAACTTCTGTTCCCCGGCAGCTCTCAGCTCCTTGTAAAATCTACTCGACACTCAGCTGTATCTCTGAACTTTGCAGCACAAGAAATCTGGAAAAAGCCAAAATGTATTGGGGGGGGACAAAAGCCAAAAACCAGGAACACATTTTAAACATTGCTTGTATAATGGAAAGTTGCTAGAATAAAATGCTGTGATACCACCATACATTTCACTGCCAAATCTTGAACCCAGGACCCTGTGAAAAATAGTCAGAGCAACATACCCACTATGCCAAATCAGCTGTTTTGTGAAAGAAAGGAAGACTGAAACTTAAATGGCTACCATTTATTGAATTCAGTTCTCACCATAGCTGTCAACCTCTTAGCACTAAACACTTGAACAAAGGCAATAATGGGGAATACAGCCCCTAAACATATTCAGTGAATTCAGTTCTCACTGTAGCTCTCAACCTCTTAGCAAAAATCACCTGGGCAAAGACAGTAATGGGGGAATACAGCCCCCAAACATATTCAGTGAATTCAGTTCTAACCATAGCTCTCAACCTTAGCACAAAAAACCTGGATGAAGCCAATAATGGGGGAATACAGTCCCAGAAATATGGACAAATTTCAAATATCCATCTTATAAACTTATAAAATTGCTAGAATAAAAGGTTTTGTGTTACCATGTACTTTCTGAAGAATATGAAGTCTGAAATTCAAATGCCTATCATTTTTATTTAACATTTGTTAACCAGGAAAGTCTGACTTGCAACAAAAGCCAATTTTCAGCAGAGGCCCAGGGAGAAACAGTCCAGACACATGTCTTTGCAAGATGGGAGGACACCAGAGCACCTAGAGAAAACCCACACAAATACAAGGAGGACATGCAGACTCCACACAAAAGGCACCCAAGTCAAGAATCAAACCAGAGAACCTGTAGATGTCAGGCAACAATGCTACCACTGCACCATCAACTATGTAAGACAACCAAAAATACAGAAACCACAGATTTTATGAGGAACAGAGCACAACAAATATTAGGCAAAAATCTGCAAATTTTTAACAGATGGTGGTGGGTAGGGAATTTAGGATGCTGTAACTTGCACCCAAGGTACAGGGTTCAAGCCTGACTACCCACCACCATGTATCCTGAGCTCTCTCTAGCCACCAGTATATAGCAACTGAGGCATCACACACACACACACACACACACACACACACACACACACACACACACACACACACACACACACACACACACACACACACACACACACACTGAAAACAGCTTTCATTTCAGTTAGTTCCTATAACAGTCCCGCACAGCTTTCCACAGCTGGGGGGGGGCTGCAGTCCTATAGCACAAGCTGCGCCTGTATATATCTATATAGGCATATACATATCTACATATATACACAGCTATATGTCTACACATATATAGATCTATATGCACATATAGTTATAGATATCTACATATATATCGACATAAATAGGTATATCTGTTTAGATATATATGCACATATAGTTATAGATATCTATATATATATATATATATATATATATATATATATATATATATATCAACATAAATATGTATAGCTGTACATATATGATGTACATACACACACACACACACACACACACACACACACACACACACACACACACACACACACACACACACACACACACACACACATATATATATATATATATATATATATATATATATATATATTTACAGAGAGATCTATACTTGGCCATATATATGATGCACTACACAGATGTGTATAAATATATATATATATATATATATATATATATATATATATATATATATATATGAACAAATATGTGTATGTACATGGAGACATATATGTAAATATGTATATATCCATATCCTTGTTATGTGTAAATATTACTGTTGTATATACCTTCCCAGATGTATCAAACCGTATGTATCTGATATGTGTATATTTAGCTATAACAACATATGTGATGTAACAGTAATATCAGTAACATATACTATACAATTGTAGAAGTCACAGCGATTGTTCAATGCTATTCAATATGTGTACTGACAGATGTTTTGGAAAAACAATAACTGTCTACACAGCTGTCATGGTGTGGTGGTTAACTGTTATGTACAGGGTTCTGGGTTCAAGACCTGCAAGAGCTGTTTCTTTTGTTGCTGGGCAGAACAAGGGCTGATGGATACAGAGTGGTTAAGGCAGTTTTGAGCAGCTTTAAGCATGTTTGCACAGGTTTGCATGAAGCTAAGCAGTGCTAAGGTACAGTTAAATGTATGGGCGCTTACACCATGTAGGCATCACTTACCAGTGCTCAAATGTACTTAGCTGTTATATTGCAGCAATGCTGACACCTGCTAAGCATGGCTCAACCCTGGTAACCAGTGCTCACATCCCAGTCTGATAACATAGCAGGATAATGACATCTGTAATAAGTGTATGTAATGCCATGTACATAACATGCGTCTATGTGCTGTCATTACAGTAGCAAGGGGTGTGAGTGTCATGTCTGGGACACTTGAGTATATAAGACCTGTACATCACTCTTATCCATGTGAATGTGTTACATACATGGGTAGTATCCCAGGTAATGTGCCGTCACACTGGCATGTAGAGGATTATGCCCTTACTACTGCTGACAGTGCTTTCCCAAGCAAGAGTAGATTGCTAATTGTAGTACTGGCAACAAGCACCCCTGCATGCATAGATGGACTCTGAGTCCTCACTGTCGTGTTCCTGGTATGTGAGCTGTGTCACAGTATATATCCCCTACTGGATAATGATCTGACATGTGGGAATTAACTGTAGACTACTGTCTGTGTAGCACATGCCAGTGCGGGCTGCCAACATGTAGTAATGGCATACACATTGGTGTCAGACATCTATCTGTCGACAGATTCATCCTACTGCATAGCTATTTGGCAAGCTGATGTCTGTCAGTCCCTGTACAGATGTGCAGATGGCAGGTATCCAGCTTGGATACATACAGACAACCTATGCTTGACTGACACTGACATGTCTGCCCAGCTGTGTTATAACTGGCACAGATAGGACACAACACCCTGTATGCATCACATGCCATGGGTATCTCCACTATACTACCACAGTCAACAGAACATGCTTGGACTCAGGTATCCATCACAGACACAAACCATGTTAATAATACATGTTGCATACATGTCAACTGGATCACCTCACTGTCCATTTGTAGGAGGCACCCAGAGGATTGGCTAATGCATGTCACTCTCACCCTGAGGGTTACCACAGTGGTGTCTGTAGATAGATTGCCTGCTGGCACATGGCAGGTGTCATGATACTACTGTACACACATCCCCTACACTTCCCATATCTCCATGGACAATAGCCAGGTACACACCTATAACCACCTGCAGCGATGCACCCCAGTACTGACAAATGTGTACGTGATATCAGTGTCTGTGTGTTAGTACACCTGCAGTTGGGAATACCATGAGGGCCTTCACACCCACCGCAACACCCATTGCCATAGTTAGATGTGGTTGCTGCTGTACCAGACATTACATGTACCCTGTTATGCTCCTCTCCTTAAAGGCTTCCTGTGCCTTGCAGTACCAGCACAACACTGTTGTATTAATGGGTTGATAGGCATGGAATACCCACTGAGTTCTGGCAAGTGTGCGCATGTGTGCATGTGTGTATATCTGTAGGGTACAGCATTCCAAGGCTACACACTCCTATTACAATATGCATTGCCACACAGTATTATGGATAGTGATGTTGCTGCCGATAGGAGAAGCATGACAATGCATCACCCTACTATGCCTCTGGCATGTGCATTAGATGCATATCCCTGTAGTACCACTGTTGGGATGGACAATGGGTTGCATCGCAGTCCTGGTCAATGTGTGATGGTGGGTATGTCAGAGTGTCATCATGGGTTCCCGTGTGTACAATATCCACAGTGGAGTATGGGTGCTGTGTACACTGTCATTACACCATGGTACCCCCGGTACATGTCCCATGTACCACTGTATGGTCACCACTGTCATCATCAACCATACAGGTAACTGATAACACAATCCAGCCCAGTTATGCATGTGCTGTGTGCAGCCTACCTTTAACACATTGGACACACTGACAAGTTAGTTAGCACTGGTAGGCCCAGGTTTCTTGGATGTGTGTCTGTCTGTTATGTGTCTGTTAATGTGTATATGATGGTATGTCACACTATGTATTGTCCATATACAACCATTACATCCCCCATTACCATACTGTGCAAGCCTGGGGATGTTCTGCATGTAACATGTAACCTGGAACACACCTCATCGTAAACACTGTGTGTGTGTGCAATGAAAGCCACACACATGAGTAGCACTACATCCTAGGTAGGGGTCTAGTCCCAGTGTTGCCAAGTAAATGTGTGCATGAATGTGGAGGAAACTACTTCAAATTGCTGATTATACATATCCCAGGGGGTCACCTGTCCATATGGCACAGGCAGTAACTGTTATACAGACCTGTGACATATGTTCAACTGTACCCAGGATATGTCACAGCCATGGTGTCACCACAGTGCCATACCCCTTGTGAGATATGACTGCAGACCATCCTCCTGATGACACATGTACACCTACAACACAAATGGATAACATTATGGAGATCACAATCACTCAGTGTTACTAACAGCTATAATGCATCATGGCTGGACAGCTACACTACCTGACATATAAGTATTAAACATTACTGCTGACAAAATGTTACACAGCAGTGCATTGGTACACTGTAGTACAGTCACCATGTGCATCAAAACCATATTAGCCTGTCCCTGCATTGATGTTATGGAAGACAGGGATGTGGCACAGGTATCATCATATGCACTGGGTGTGTTGTTGGTTTGCCAGAGCCTGAGGGTGGGCCAAACATTTGACACCATGTGTGCGGGTGAGGGGTGTAATTTGCTGAGATAGGCATGGTGATGTGGTGTGTGTAGGTATGGGGTTGCAATAGGTGTGTTTGTATAGGGTGTGGGTATGCATGAACACAGTTCTGCCATGTGGCTGCCCTATACAGGTGTTTCTTGGACAGCCCCAGACCATACGTGGCAGGGTGTGCAGTTCACTGCTTCCAGCCACAGACACACGGACTATGCCTGCCAGGGGTTCCATGGGCATGTCCAGGTACAGACCTCGATGTGCTACTCTCACCTGATGATGACATATGTCCGCTGAAACCAGGTCCCTCCTGGGACTGGCCAGGGCCATGTGCACATGGCCTGCTGTGGTGTGGTGTGGACAGCTCCCCCCTTTCAGTGCTGGGGCTGGTACTTCCACTATGGGAGTGGCTTGGTGTCCTTGCACCTCCATGTGGACTGCCAGCTGTTGGTGTTGCTGGCCTACGTCCACGTGGCTGTCGCCCCACTCCCACCAAATGTTCTAGCACAGACAATCCACTGTTGATGAGGCCCACCATCTCACCCAACCATCTATCCATGACCTTGGAATAATCATTGAGGGCACCTGCAAATTCATGGAAGTTGTCACTTACACATGAGAAAGTAGCCTTCTGCAGCCTCAGACCCTGTCTGGTGTACAGTTCCATAAGTGCCTGCACCCCCATGACAGTCTGAAACATGCATCTGATGGTACCAGTTGTGGCAATTCTGCCAGAGGCATGATGACCAGCGGCCCTCCTAGGAGCACCCTAGTACATCTGCCTATGTGGTGCCCTGTTGGACATCTGGCTATGCCTGCTGTGTCCAGACACAGCAGGCATAGATACCACACTCTCCTGTGCACTGCCA
>NC_056733.1:1910965149-1910982649 GCF_019279795.1 Protopterus annectens
CAAAAGATTTTAACATTTCTTTCATAGGTTTCGATTCAGGCACCACTTCTACTGTTGGTCGTTGTGAAGTGTTGCCATTATGAAAATTAAATGCAGCAGTTTTCCAACCAGTAATATCTCTAGCAGTCTTTTCTTTAATATTATTATCAGGTTTACCTTGCGTTGTAGCACTGGGTGGCGTAGGTTGTGTAAGGGGTAAGCCCAAGCTTTCCCCTGTATGCATTAAGTCTACCGCTTCTCTGGTTAGTATCTGTTGAATAAGAACCGAATGTTCTTTTAAAGTTTCATTTATTTGCTGTAACATACTCCCGACATCCACCGAACCACTCTCACTCGCCATGGAAACTAGTAACCGAAAATGCAGCAAACCTGTTGTTAAGAAGCGAGATGCAGTCGATGCCAATGAGGAGATGAAAAAGCAAATCCAAAAAATGCTTGTAGCACTAAAACCAATTCCAACAAGAAGCCACCACACGTTCCTTCTATAAAACCACTTTATTGACCTAGGTTTCGTCCATACGAACTTCTTCAGAATACATACTATTGCTTCAACACAAGGTTTTTATATGATTTAAAGTGTTAAATAATTATTTAATTGATGTAATTAACTTTCAATAATGGATTCTTAAAAGGGAAATGTTTCAATACAACACATTTCATACTATTAGAACCCAATGTAACAACCATATATATATAAAACCTATTGCTTCATGTAAAGTATGTATACACATTAATATATAAAAAAATCAATCCACAACTTATGCTAAAAACTACTAAATAATTGTATAGAATTAATTGACATAATCGGCTACACCAATTCATAAAAAACATACCCTACGTGTATTATACTTGTGTTTACATATTTATGTAAAAATACTATCTTATATATATATATATATATATATATATATATATATATATATATATATATATATATATATATAATATGTACATTAAAATTAATACACATAATATTACATCTAACTATAATGTTCTATTATAAAAAATTGTGACAATATAATGAAATTCATCTATACAATATTATGATGCTGAAATTTATAATAAATAAACATAATTAATTAAATAGATTGAGCATATATTTTGTAAAACTACTAACAAATGTTACTGTAAGTATCCTATTATGTTTGATTTTATTATACACATTCTCCACCATTTAGCCCACTAAGATCAAAATTAATATAATAAAAATTTTTACGGCTTTGGAGATATCCCAATGGCTGTGAACACAATAATAGCATGTTACAAGATCTACATGCTTTGTTTGACAACTGCGGTATCCGGTTGATGGAAATTATGGTCAAATATAATAGCGTGAAAATTGAAGAACTGTTAAACCAACTAGATGAATTAAATCAAAATATTTCCAAAGATCTTCTTTTTGAGCACACATATGACCAGTATACACATATTATTTCTGACGTTACAAACAGTTGTGACATTTTGTTTAAAAAGAAAAATGCTAAAATCCAACGTGATATACAAAGATATGCACAACAACAAGCATATCCTAAATCTGGCAGTATAAAGGGTCAACACCATGGTAACCAGCATGTAGAGCAATTTTTGGCGGTTGTAGATGATGTCAATCTGCCGTATGAAGGAGATAAGGAGAATACCAGTAATGAGCATGAGGACAGCACGGAAGAAGGCGTCAGGCATTCTAATCGGCTGAGGAACCAAAATGAGTACAGCAATCAACACGAATTTGATAAAAAGGGCGCTAAACTGAAACAGACTTTTTTGGGACAATACACAGTAGGGAGGAAACGGAAAATGTAGCTTCGGCCGTAATGATACAGGTGGATATTAACAAAAATGACAACAATTTGGTGGGTTTTTTTCACAGTCAACGGCCACAAGGACTGGGTACAGACATTTACAATGTGAGTACGACCTGCCCAAACATTAGTATTGGTTCCGTTGAATATGTAAATAAATGTACTAAATTGGCGCCTTTTTTAAGTAATTTAAACCCTGAAGTTGAATTAATACTTGATACTGACATTGTATGTGCATCGCATAGTATTAGTTCTGTTGAGCATGTTGACAAAGACATAAATTTGGTATCTTGTTTTAGTAGTTTGAATCATGTAGTTGACCTAACAGTTGATAAAAATATTGTGTGTGAAATGTTTAATAGTAATAGTTCTATTACATCTGGGCACAAATTAGATAGTCATGACAATACAACTAATGATGCATTATTAGATTTGAGCATATATGAGTTTAATGGAAATGACTTTAACAAAGGAACAAATAATGTTTGTTTTTCAAATGATGACAAACATATGAATATGAAAGTGAAGAATGTTGCTGTAATGAAGTAAATTTTTATATAGATTGTAATCCAGACAATTATGTAGTTAATAATCAGAATTGTATGGAAATGCAACCCATAAATACAGCTACACAATTTAATACAAGCTTAGTACCCGATGTTTATGATTATGTTTCTTTAAGTAACCCTGATATAGTGACAAATACACAACAGGATTTCAAAGTATATAATTATTCTTCAAAGAATATAACTGTGGAACATGCTAATTTGTTTTCTAAAGGATTTAATTTTATTCCTTGTAAAAAAGGCAATGTAGTAGAAACTATATTGGACCTAAAGTTGTTTTCACGTAAATTGAATTTAAAATCATTTTTTCATAATAAAATTGATAATCAAGGGCAACAACATAAGAGATTTACAAAATCTAGTTTATTCAATCCACCAATGAATGAAGAAATAGCGAATTTTGAAAAAAGAACTGAATATGATGTAAGAACGTTTTACAAAAAATATAAGTATAATAAACATTCAAATATGAGTCAAAAGGAAGAACAATTACTTAATGACATCAGTAATGATTTGAAATTAAGAATAATGAGGCCAGATAAAGGTAATGGCATAGTAATACTAGACTATAGTGATTATAGTTCCTATATGACTAATATGTTACTAAGTGATACTTACACTCATATAAGTAAGAACCAAGTGAATATAGCCTTTAAAAGAATAAAAGTATTACTGGATGATATGTTATACCAGGGGGAAATCACTGAAGATGAACATGAATACTTAGAAAATGAACATCCAGTAATTAGTGGTATTTTTTGAATACCAAAAATACATAAAGGCCTCAACAATTTAGAATTTAGACCTATAGTAGATGGAAATAGAAGTATAACATGTAATATAAGTCACTACTTGGATTATTTCTTCAAAGAAAGTATGAAATGTTTTACATATATAACAAAAGACTCATGGGATTTTTTGAGTAAACTAAAAGAGATAAATATGAAAAATGAATATACTTTTGTAACAATTGATGTCGTAAATCTTTTTACAACAATTCCACATGATATTGGCCTTATATGGCTTGAAGAACAATTGTTTGAGACACATTTATACGAACAAGATAAAATTAATACTTTAATAAATTTGATGGACATTGTATTAAAGAATAATTTTATATACTTTGAAGGAAGATATTACCAACAAATACATGGAGTAGCTATGGGGGCACCATGTGCCCCCATGTATGCAAACCTTATAATGAGTTATTGGGAATATAACTATTTGTTTCAGACAAATTTTCATAAACATCTTATAATGGATACTAGATATTTAGATGATATCTTTATTATTTGGGACCATGAAAAAGATATGTTGGAAACTTTTTTGGAATATATAAATACTACAATAAGATTTTTAAGATTTACATATCATGTCCATGAGGAAAACATCACCTTTTTGGATATAGATATAATATATAACAAAGAAACCAACATCTTAAAAACTAAAATACATAGAAAACCCACTTTTTCTAATGCATATTTGCATTTTAATAGCTGGCACCCTGACCATCAGAAAAAAGCTATAATTAAGGGGCAGATGGTCAGGGCAGCCAGAATGGTAAGTGAAGAACAAGACTTTATAGAAGAATTGAAATATATTATGCAACTATTTACAAATAGAGGATATCCAGAACATTTTTGTGTTAGAATATACAATGAAATAATATATAAGAGACAGAATGGAACCTATACTGCTATATTAAAAACTGGTACTATAAATAAAACAATATTGGATAGTAAAGGTACAATAGAGAAAGACTACTATCATAATGTTCCATTGTATATTATTAATTACAATGATTGTTTCAAAGAAATAGAAAATATAATTAGAAAAAATTGGGGCTTCTTTATGAATGGAAAAATTTGGAGACAGCTTTTTCAAGGTCAAATAAAATTTGTATACAAAAAGAGTCCATCTTTCAAAAATATCTTAGAGAATAAAAGAAATAGTAATATACATAGTAACAGGAGCAAAGGCAATTTTAAATGTGGAACATGCACTATATGTAGTTACATATATTGCTCAGATACAGAAATAACAATCAATGGTTGTAAAATTAGTATAAACGGACATTATAATTGTTTAACATCAAATGTAGTGTATATGGCTTTGTGTCAACAATGTAAAGCCTTCTATATAGGGAAAACAAAAAGACAATTCAGAGAACGAATTAAAGAACATCTTTTGGATATACGACATCATAAAAGTACTAATGCTTTAGCAAGACATATAATTGAAAATAATGACCATAAATTCAAATTTATGGTCATTGATCAAGTTAAATATGATTTGCAAGGGAAGACAACTGTATACCATTTAGACATGGAAGAATTGAAATGGCAAATACATCTGAATTCATGTAACCCACCAGGTATAAATGAATACTTGACTATTATGCCATTATTGAAATTGAATAGAGTCTATGGGAAATAGTTGATGTGGTATACATATGAAAATAATAACACATACACACATTAATCATATTTATGTACTATATATATATGGTTTATTTATGTTAAAAAATTTTTATTATATTAATTTTGATCTTAGTGGGCTAAATGGTGGAGAATGTGTATAATAAAATCAAACATAATAAGATACTTACAGTAACATTTGTTAGTAGTTTTACAAAATATACGCTCAATCTATTTAATTAATTATGTTTATTTATTATAAATTTCAGCATCATAATATTGTATAGATGAATTTCATTATATTGTCACAATTT
Organism: Protopterus annectens; assembly: GCF_019279795.1. Lineage (NCBI taxonomy): Eukaryota > Metazoa > Chordata > Ceratodontiformes > Protopteridae > Protopterus > Protopterus annectens. The sequence goes on from NC_056733.1 coordinate 1,910,970,246, forward strand.
TTTATAATAGAACATTATAGTTAGATGTAATATTATGTGTATTAATTTTAATGTACATATTATATATATATATATATATATATATATATATATATATATATATATATATATATATATAAGATAGTATTTTTACATAAATATGTAAACACAAGTATAATACAAGTAGGGTATGTTTTTTATGAATTGGTGTAGCCGATTATGTCAATTAATTCTATACAATTATTTAGTAGTTTTTAGCATAAGTTGTTGATTGATTTTTTATATATTAATGTGTAAACATACTTTACATGAAGCAATAGGTTTTATATATATATGGTTGTTACATTGGGTTCTAATAGTATGAAATGTGTTGTATTGAAACATTTCCCTTTTAAGAATCCATTATTGAAAGTTAATTACATCAATTAAATAATTATTTAACACTTTAAATCATATAAAAACCTTGTGTTGAAGCAATAGTATGTATTCTGAAGAAGTTCGTATGGACGAAACCTAGGTCAATAAAGTGGTTTTATAGAAGGAACGTGTGGTGGCTTCTTGTTGGAATTGGTTTTAGTGCTACAAGCATTTTTTGGATTTGCTTTTTCATCTCCTCATTGGCATCGACTGCATCTCGCTTCTTAACAACAAATCTGCAAGTCAAGCTCCACTCGAGTAACCCACACGCGTGACCTCAACCTGGTCTGTGACATCAGTTGGACTTGTTGGTGGGACAGATTTGTGTCCCAGAAACTCCCCCATCTGTAGCATAGACCCCCTCTCCACATCAAGCAGAGTACCTCATTATCCCTTTTCAAGCACAACCTGGATAACTGGATGGGAAACAGAAAATACACCTTAGGATTCCACTTGTGTCCCTGCTGGACAGGGAGGGGCTTTGGGTGCTGACTTGTCTAAACATAGGCTAAATCCTTGACTAGGCTTATAAGGGCTTCAAGGCCAATACCCTAGTAACTTCCTATGATCCTATGTTTGGAGTTATGCCTCATAGGCTTGATAGTTGAGGCACAGTAAGATGTGGTTTTATGTGTTGTGGTGGGAGTTGTCTTACTGTCTTATTTGCATCCCTGCAGTGTTTCTGAAGGCTGCGTTTCTGAGGATTTTGAGGTTTGGGTATGTTACATGTCAGCACATTCTCATACAGTATGTGGGTCTGTGGGTCTGGTCCTTTCTATGTGCTTTTGAGTGTTGTGTGTGTGCTGACAACCTGTTTGGTGTTTCTTTGTCTCTCTCTCTCTCTCTGTAAATATATGTATATATATATATATATATATATATATATATATATATATATATATACATACATAGATAGACACACACACACGCACGCACGCAGATGCACGCACGCACGCACGCACACACACACACACACACACACACACACACACACACACACACACACACACACACACACACACACACACACACACACACACACACACACTTCCCTGGCATAAAGTCTGATGATGATAATGATGACTGCGAAATGGGTTTAGTTTCAAGTCCCATTCTGATATTCAAAATTTCCAGCAAGGACACTACCTAACAAATGCCTGGTGTGTTAATCATGGGCTTACCTTCAATGCCTTGAAATGCAGCACTGTTTATGTTGGTAAAGCCTATATCTGTACCACTTACCATACAGAACCAATTTATTTATTTGCTTTTTGTTTACCGGAATAGTCCCCTGGGCCAACAGAACCCATTTTCAGTGGAGGCCCAGGGAGAAAAGCTCAGTGGTACAAAAATAATTTAAAGTTACAAAGAAGTAGAAAAAAATTACAATGAGTTTGTAAATATATTACAGTGAATAACAAAGTAGTAGTAAGTACAAGTTTTAAATGAGAATGTTTTCATTAAAGTTACAATTTTGTACAATTTGTATGAGCTGCTGCATGGCATATTGTTAGTGTGTGTGTTCTAAATACAGTGGTGCTGCTAAATAGAAGTAACTGGGTGGATAGGATGTGGGGTGGAGATTTTATGGGGGCTTGGTGTAAGTACATTTATAGCATGAGGAAAGGTAGGTGTTGAGGGAAATTTTGAAGTGAGAGGGGTTTTGAAATTATCTAATGGTTAGAGGCAAGGCATTCCAATTCTTAGCTATTGAGTGAGAGTAAAGGAGCTTCCAGGAGGGAGAGTAGGTTTATGGACCTGTAATAATTTCTGATCCATTGATCTAAGGGGCCTATTTCGGTGGTAGTAGCTGAATTTTGAGCTTAGTACAGAACAGTCTTGGGGTCTGAAGAGTATTTTATGAGTTGTGATTAGTTGCAGGTAGGGAGGTAGTTTGGTAGTTCTAGCCAATTTAGTGAATGTAGAACAGAGCAATGATGGGTGGAGTATTTGGAGTTAGTTGCGAATTTGGCTATTTTACTGTAGCAAGTGTCAAGTTTGAAGGAGTTTTGTAAATTAGCAAGTAGAGGGGCACCGTAGAGGAGAGAAGGCAGAAGATATGTCGTGGCTAGAGTTATTCTCATCGATGGACCTAGAAAGTGATTCCACCTCTATAGGGTATCTAGTTTAAAGTGTGCTTTCTGGATGTTTTGTTGTTTACGAAAGTCAAATTTAATCTGTTCATTATTATTATTTGTACTAAGCTAACTGCCCTTGTGAGCCATTTTAAGCCTAGCCAATTATCCCTTGTGAGGCTTAAACCCTGTACCTTGCATTTGTAAGGCAAACACCTTAACCATTAGGCCATCCTCCCAACCCAGCATCAATCGTGATTCAGAGAAGTTGGGTGGGTAACGACCTTAATCTTTGTTTAATTCTTAAACAAACTGACATTGTATGTGAGAGAAGTATTTACACAAGCTCCTAATGTCAATAAGATTGTCAATAGTGCACACACACCACCAATCAAGCACTATTCAAAGCTGACACATAAACCCACATATGCTGAGGCATTTAAATGTGACCTACATAAACCCAAAGATCTTTTACATGAAGTACACAAACTCCCTCAGCAACCCTGACCACACTCTTTCAAAACAATACCCACATCAGCCAATACAGCCACATCTCATGCAGCCTCTACTTCTAACCCCATAAGACACCACAAAATCAAACATTCTACTCAGTGGAGACCTCATTGTGAGATAGACTGCTGACAGGGACATCAGTGTAAATAAGGAGAAAGTCATGGTCAGTTGCGTATCAGGGGCCAGGATCCGCCACATTACGAGTGTACCAGTATGACTCAGTCATAGTCCATGTGGGTGTAAATGACCTGAGATGTACCGCCCTAGACAACATGAAGAGGGACATCATGGATCTCTTGGAGTATGTGCCTCTAGCTGGTATGAGCCTAACATCGAGCAGCATTTTACTTTCTCTGAGGATGGTGCCACAATATGAGGAAAAGATGAGTGGCTTTAATAATTGGCTTACTTTCTGTTGTCATTCTAAGGGGGTGCAATATTTGTCAGCATGGAAGGAAATGGTTAACAGACCATGCTGCTTTGCCAGGGTTGGTCTGCATCTCTCTCTTCTAGGCTTTCAAATATTAGTTAAAAAAATCATCCTCCCAGCATAGTGCTTTTTTTTTTAGGTAATGCCAAACTGTGTGTGTGTGTGTGTGTGTGTGTGTGTGTGTGTGTGTGTGTGTGTGTGTGTGTGTGTGTGTGTGTGTGTAAACATACATACAAGATATGGTAGGACTGAAAACATACCTATGAAATTTGACTAACGATTGAAGGGTGAGCATTTAATACAGCACACGGTGATTTACGATTGGATTAATTTAAGAACCTGGATATATGGATAGATCCAGATTGCAGGGCTATTTATTTATTTTTTTATCATATCAGTAAATTGGTTAATGATCAATGTTTAAAACTACGGGCTGTAAAATAGGATTAATGAAGTCTAGGAAATCAGAAATAATGAAATGATGGATTGTAAGTTACACTAGACCCAAATTAGAGTCTGAAATCTTATCATAAAATTAACATGAGTACACTGTAAAGAGCACAGCAAAAATATAGCAAGGGCATTCATGGATGTGAAAGTTTAATTTATTACTAACGACTGAAATATTTGAACTTTTCACTCCATCTCATATTGATATTTAAGTGGACACCTTAAGTGGAGAGTAATCACAGACCACTACCTCTAAGAATGTTTGGAGATATCAATGAGTAGTAGAGATCTTCAGACAATCTGTCTAGGAAATGATATAGGAATGGGAGAGACAGTAATTTGTTCTCTGTAAGACCAGCTGACACGTGGAATACAATTTCTAACTATATTAAAGAAATTACTACTGTTGAATTTTTTAAGAACATCTTCACTTATGTTGAAATTACTGTTCTGGTACATGTACAAGCTAAAAGGGCAGTACTGACCATGACTAAAAAATGTTACTTTTTGTACATGTATGTAAAATGTGTAAATGTAAATTAGTCGTGTACTCAAGTAGCCATGTTACACATACAAGGATGCATCTGTGTTTATTTATTGTTTAGTTTTAGCTGCAAAGGTATTCCTTAAACTAACGAGTGTATATTGAGGACGTCTTGCATTGTTGTGATTGTTCAGCAAACTGTCTGTTTGCAACAAAGTATCACATTTGTTCAAAGATGCTGTTTACATTGTTTCACTGTTACATTATATCAAAAAGAGCTATGTATGCCTAGGTATGTCATTAGTTGTGAAATATGCAAATAAATAAAACCCTGACTTCCCAAGAAAACTGTTTGCTTCTTAATTTATTTTGTAAAGTAAATGACATCACAGTTTCAGATGGAATGTGTCTGTCTGTTTGTTTATGTATGTATGTATGTATGTATGTATGTATGTGGGAATGTAACTTAAAGTTGCACTGGTTAGTTCTACTTAAAAAAAAATGTCTGCCTAGTCAATATGAATATATTGCTAAAAAACATTCCTTTCTTGTGAATTTGTGGCATTTCGGTTACAACTGAAACCATACCTGTCAAACTGTAAATATGGAGAGAAAAGTCTTGACAGAAACATGTAATTGTCTGAAGTAGTTATCAAAGTCCAAGATAAAAGAGCGGTCAACAGTAACTTTAGTCTAAAGTGTTAACAAGAACAATGAGGTATAAGCAAAAGACAGATTCATATGGCTCTGAGATGATCAGGTATTCCCCAGCAAATATCCTCTACCATTTCTTTTCCAACTATCACTAAAGAACAGGCCGGCCCTCACAGTCCTCTCCACATCTAAAAAACATTGCATCAGTGGGCCCTAATAAGATCCATGGATGCGTTTTTAAACTTCTCCAAGTCTTTTGGTTTCTACTATTTTGACAGGAATGGACCCCATTCCTAAGTCAAAGTATGATTAAAGTTAATGAAATTATTATTGTTTCAGTTTTTAATGTTAGCCAGAAGTGCCCTTCGCAGAACACGCATTGTGCCCAGCAATGACTCCTCCTGCAATTCATGTGGAGTTACATGTATCGATAACATATTTAAGCACAACTGTAAATTCTTTTTATAAGATCTGTTGCTTCTATTACTACTGGAACTGTCTGGGTGTCCTCCTTCCACATTGTCATTGTTTCTGCCTGAAAATCCTGGTATTTTTCATCACTACATATAGCAATTTCAATGATCAATGCTACTTTTGTCTTCTTTTCATGGACTACTATATCTGGTTTTCTCGTATCTGTTTTTTGAACTATTGGTGATGGGTGATCCCAAGTGATATAAACTTCATCATTTTCTATGATTCTTTGTGGTTCATGTTTCCAGCGGTTTTCAGCCACTTCAGTACCCTAATGTTTGCATAATCCTCAATGCAACAGTCGTGCCACATTATTATGCTTTACAGTATACAGTCCTTCTGCCATTAAATTATTACAGCCAGCTACAAGATGTGCAACTGTTTGCAATTTTGTTTTACAAAACCTACATTTCTCCATTTCTCTGAAATGTTCGGTGGACCTTGTAAACTATCGTGTACGTAGTCCACTATCTTAGGCCACCAATATTAACCTTTCATCTTTTGGTTTAAATTCACCCATCCTTCACCATTCCTGCGTTTGATCCTGATCAACATGAGGTTGTTCCAAGAGTGTCCGATACTTGCAACTATATTTATACATTTTCCACATTTCTATCCTTCTCATCTGATCCTTCATCTTAAATTCTTTATTTTTTGGCACATTCAGTTGCTGCATGATTTTTATCTACTTCTGGTTTGATTTCTATTATCACTTGATGCCAAATTGCTTCTGCTAAACTAAGTATGGAAATAATCTTAGATTTATTCTCCTCATGTTTCAAAACTTTCACATGTTTGGGTCCTGTGAGGTCAGCAGATATGTATGCAGTCCCATGGTTTCAGATCTATACATGTAATCAATTTCAAGGAGGGCCATACCTCCTTCGGAAAAGGGGAATATATAATCTTGGTATACACTGATTTTTATAAATCATTTGATGAGTATGAAGCATCCTTCTTGTTTTCCTGCCTAATCCATCCAACACCTTTTGGGGCCAGTCAATCACTCCAAAACTGTAAGTTAAGACAGGAAAAGCAAATTGGTTTATAGGTTGAACTTTGTTCCTAGCTGTCAATGCTGCTTTCCGGATTAATTTAAGTCTTCTAAAACATTCCTTACTGAGTTTTATTTTTATTTGTTCATGTTTTATTTTAATCCTTCATCAATTCCAAAATATTTTATACACTCGCTCTTCTCAAGTTCTTTTATATCACATTCTTTTCCCAAAATGATGTTTTCTTGGTGCTGCAGATTTCCTGCTTTAAGTTTGCTTTTGCACATTTATCAAGACCAAAGGTCATTCTTATATCATCTGAAAAAGGTTTGACTATTTGCAGTTGTGCTTTCTGTTCCTCATCTAAATCATCCACAAAGAGAAGATGAGAAGTCTTTACATTTTGTTAATTTCTGGGATCCAAATTATAGCCATGACCTAATCTGTTAAGCAGACAGCTTAATGGATTGATGGCAAGGGAAAAGAGCAGCGGGGACAGAGTCTCACACTAAAATATTCCCCTTGGATTTTTATCCCTGGAATAATAGGATCATGGAAAGTTACTAGGCCATTTGCCCTGAGGCCTTTACAAGCCTATCCAAGAATTTACCCTATGTTCTAACCAGTCAGCACCCTATGCTACTGTCCAGCAGGGACACAGGTGGAATTCTAGGGTTGCATTTTCTGTTTCCCATCCAGTTATCCAGGTTGCGCTTAAAAAGACTTAATGAGGTACTCTGCTTTACTTGGAGGAGGAGTCTATTCCACAAAAGGGGGAGTCTCTGGGACACAAATCTGCCCTGCCAACATGTTCTATTGATGTCACAGACCAGGTTGAGGTCACACGTGTGGGCTACTGGAGTGGAGCTTGACTTGCGGATATGCAGCAGCCCTATTAGGCCAGGGGCTAAGATTGCTTTGTATGCCAGACAGAGGTCACCTCTGAAGAGTCTGTAGGAGACTGAGTAGAGGGACAGGGCTTTTAGCCTATCTGTGTAGAGTAGATGTTTGAGGCCCTGGATTCTCTGGGCAAGGAACCTCTGTGGTCTCTCCGGCTGCTGCATGTGTTTTGTGAGGTAAGGGGCACTGTACTCAATAATGGGTCTTATAAGGGAAGAATATAGGGATGTTATGGCCACCTTGTCCCTGGATGAGATACCATTTCTAATAAGGTGGGCCATGTAGAAAGCTTTCTGTACAATGAAGCCAATATGGTGGTCAAAAGTCAGTTTGCTATCAACCTGAGTGCCCAAGTCCCTCATGACTGATTGCATGCTTAGGACCTTATTATCAGTGTGATAATTTATGGGGACATCACTCTCCCCAAAACAGATGATGATGCATTTTTTGGCTTTCAGTTTTAAGCCATGTTTCTGGCACCAGTCATATGTTTGGGTGAGACCCTCTTGGAGGATGTCTACATCAGTAGGGGAATTGATGACAGCACCCAGCTTGCAGTCATCTGCAAACTTGATTAGCCATAGCCCACTAGATTTGGCCTGCACCTCCGAGAAGTATATCCCAAACAGCAGAGGCCCCAAGACTGATTCCTGGGGTACACCGCTTGTTACGCGTCTACTACTTGAGATGGCTTCCCCTATTTTGGCCAAACTGGAGTCAATCCAAATACAGCCAAACACTCTGGTCATGGGGGATTTCAATTATCCCACCATCAACTGGGAAACCTACTCCAGCCATAACTGATTTGCACAAAAGTTCCTTGACTTTGTTAACTCAAATGTCGTAGAACAAATTATTCAAACCCCAACAAGAGGAACAAGGATACTTGAGTTGGTTCTTACTAACATGACCAAGAAATGCACCACCATTACTGTTGGACCTTCATTAGTTAAATATCACCACAAATCAGTCTTTTTCAAACTGGCACTAACATCTGCACTCGCAAAGGGCAAAATCAGACTAAAAACTTCACCAAAGCAAACTATACCCTCCTAGGGGAAGGTATAAATGCATTCCAAGCCTCACACCCATCTGGAAATGACAACTATACCAAAGCTTACACTGAAGCTTTGTGCAATCACTTGTGTAAGTGTATAGGCTCAGCTGTTCCAGAGAGAATCAAAGCCAGAGGCCCAAGAAAAAAACAAGCCACCTTGGTGGACATTCAGCATCAACAAACATTTCAAAAAACACAAACACTGCTGTCTAGGAAAACTAAGGCAAGGCCCAAGAATGGAAAAGGACCCTCCTCAGCTTCAACAGGCAAATATGACAACGTGTCAAATCCTCTAAGGGTAACTTTGATAAAAACTTAGCAGTCACAGCCGAGGATAACCATAAGGCCTTTTACTGTTATGTACATTGCCTAAAAGGTACGACCCAAGTGTATGTCGAGCTAGAGACTAACGGTATCACACACACTGATAACGCAGTGATAGCAAATATGCTAGTGGACAGATTTGGTGAAAATTTCACTCCTTTATCCCCTGCAAACTTATCACAAACCTTGCCCCTAAACCCCCCACCATATATATCCTAGAGCAGGTCATTAAAGCCTTGTCTAAAGCAAAAAAAAAAAAAAACAGCCTCTATGGGACCAGATGGCATCCCAGCCTGTCTTCTAAGCAAACTAAAACATAAACTACCATTGCCATTAAGTACCTTATTTAGTCATAGCCTAACCACAGGCTTTGCTCTGGTGGATTGGAGAACAGTGACAGCTATTCCCCTACACAAAGGTGGATTATCAACAGACCCAGGGAATCATGGACCCATAAGTCTGACCAACCTCATCTGTAAGGCCATGGAATGGATCATTATAGACCTCATAAATAAAGACATAGGCTATCCCCAAACCCTGGAACCGATCTAGTATGGTTTCATCAGGGGCAGATCCTGCCTGTTAAACCTGTTGTATGTATTTGAACATGTGACCAAGGCCACTGACCGGGGCAAATCTATGCACATAGCATACCTCAACTTGGGGACGGTCTTTGACACAATCCCACAATCAGACATTATCGATAAACTTAGCAAACTGAATGTAAACCCCTTTGTTGTGAGATAGGTTGCAAGCTGGCTCACAAACCAGTCACACACTATCAAAATGTGTGACTGTACATCAAACAATAGATTGGTTTATAGTTTGCAGAAGCTCAGGATCAAATTAAGGGGCTGTGGCTATGTATGCAGATGGCTGTAAAATGGGTGCAATTATCGAATCCCCAAATGATGTTAGTGTACTTCAGTAGGGTCTTACTCAGACCAATGACTGTTGTCTTAGCTGTGGTCTCAAACTGATTGAAAGAAATTCATCATCATTCTTTTCAGTAAAAACTATGTCCTATCATACTATCAAATTAACAACAATACCCTATGTACCATAGTGTTGTCGCCTCACAGTAAGATGTTGTCCTGTTCGATTCTCAGCTAGAGCGTCTTCTGTGTGAAGACATGCGTGAATGGGCGTACCTTCGTTGAAGGTTGTGCGTCAGAGCTGGCACCTCGGCATGTAAAAATCTACTGCCAATCATTAGTGGACCGGAGTTCCGCTGTGGCGACCCCTAACAGGGAAAAGCCGTAAGACACAACAACAACCCTATGTACCAACGAAATGGTAAGGGATCAGGGATCACAAGTAAACTGTGGCATTAACTTTGACCACCATGTGTCTACTGTACTAAGGAAGGCTTTCTACTTAGCACACCTTATTAGCAAAGGCATCACCTCTAGAGCAAAGGAGGTTATAACCCCCAATACTCATCACTATTCAGGCCCATAATTGAGCATAAAGCCCCTTTTGGCATGTACCATACAAAGCACCTGCAGCAATTGGACACACCTCAGAGGTTTTTAACAAAGAAGATCGAGGAACTCCAGCACTTTCCTTACACAGAAAGTCCCTGTCACTACACTCTGTATCATACAGACTTCTTAGGAGGGACATGCCTGGCTTATAGAGCAACCTCCAACCCAAACCTAATGAAATCACTGCACATCCGTAAATCAAATGGGACTAGAGCTACCTGTTCCAGGGACATAAATATGGCCTGCAACATGAATAGGATGTGTTGGTGGGACAGATTTGTCTCCCAGCAACTGTCATATCTTTGGAATAGGCTGCCAATTCACGTGAAGCACAGCACCTCTATGACACAGTCGAAAAGGAGCTTGGATGAGTGGATGGGGCACCATAAATTCTTACAGGAGATAGTGTCCACAACCCTCCTGGACATGGGCAGTCATTACTAAATACATTCCCTGGGTATTGACTAGACTATCTCTGGTATTACATTGGGTGAAATGACTAGGCCTGAAATGACCTTTGAGTTTATAACTTAGTAACCTCCTATGATCCTATGGACCTATATACCAAAGTCATTCTATACCTAGGGCTATGATAATTATGAAAATTGGGGCATGAATGGCTAGGTGTAAAAAGGTTCTTTTGCCATTAGTTAAGTTCTTATGATCCTGTCATTTTTTACAGTGAATTGAAAATGCATAAAATTGTTTTCCTCCGAAAGCAGTGAAACAAAGCATATTAGAATCCATGAATACATTTAATAACCCAAATCTGTTATAGTGGAATGTAAGAAAAGGTAGGAAACCGATTAGCAATGAGCTTCTCTTTAGAAAAGATACACCTTATTCAAAGTTTAATTTTCTGACCTTGCTATATTTACCAGCAGGGAAAACTGATAATAGGAGTTTGAGTATGTTATCTACTGCTTGATTATCATAAAAAAAATAATAATAATAAAAATGTATTACTTAGGTCAGCTGTAGTTCATAGCACATTTTTTCAACCAGTTAAGGTCTAAACCATTTATTCACATATTCATATAGGCCTGAGCTTTAGCAAGTAATCTCATTAAATGTGATAGAACAATCACAAGTGATGATATTTAAATGTCTGCAAATTGGTCCCTGTGCAACACAAACACAAGCTATTAGCACATCATTTTAGCCTTTATCTGCCATCAGCACTAGTTACAACACAAAAGCACAGCCAGTGGGTGTGCGGAGGATTCACAGCTAGGTTTCTGTAAAGATACTGAATACCATGTGTAACCCTCTTCCATCTCATTATTTAAGTCTTGCTACTAAATATTTCATTTATCTATGAGTGTGTGTCTATGTATGTATGCATATACATATTTAATTTAATGAAATCAAAAAGTAATAAATTTTCAGGCATAAACCATAAAGGTCTAATGCACATGCACAGAAGCACCTCTCAGCTCCCCTGAATTTGGAGGATCACATCTAATGTGTTGTCAAACTTTTGTTCCATCCATCCTAAATTTAGAAGTTATTTTGAGTTAATAGCACCAGTAAGAGTGCCTAATACAGAAGTGTTTCCCCTAATTATTTTTTTTCTTTGTCCATAATTCCAAGATAACAGTTGAAAGACACGAGACATATATACACGTAGATTATTTATCAGCTTAGAGGAGTGGGCCACTTTTTCAGGCTCCAGCTCCTTACCAAACAAAAAAAAATCATGTTTATTGCAGTTTTGTGCAAAAACTTCTTACAATGAAATATGAGTATACTCAACAAAACAAATATAAATATCTGTAACTGTCTAATCAATAAAAAAGGGTCTTTAGTCATGGATATTGCCTTTCTCACTATCTCCATTGACAGTTTGGTGGATAAGGGATTCCTGAGGCAATATAGAAATTGTTTCATGTTTACTGACAACCAGTAAATTCTCAAACAAACTGATACGGTATGTGAAAGATGTATTTACACAATGCCACTGAAAGCAAAGCCCTCATATAAAAGCACTTCTAATGTCAATACAATTGTCAGTAGTACACACCCTGCACCCAATTCAAAGGAAACACATAGACACATATTCTGAGGCACTTAAATGTGACCTACCTAAACCCCAAAGACCTCCTAGATGAAGTACACATAATAAACTCCCTCAACAACTCTGAAAATACACTTTTAAAACACCC
>NC_056733.1:1910985149-1911062649 GCF_019279795.1 Protopterus annectens
AAGAAAGTGTGAAAATATAAGGAACAAAATGTAAAGATTACTGAAAGGTATAATTATTTTTCTTTGACATTCAGTAATCATAATACTATACTATTATTTATTCTCCTGAATCCACTTATTTTTCCACAGACTGATCAGTTTTCCACACTACCTGAGACATTATATTTTGATCATATTTCATATGATGCAGAATTAAGAACAAATGTAATAAAAGCTAAGTATAAGCTGGATTTATGCAATTCAAACCTCTTTTCCTCCTTATTGTATAATAGTCCTGTTTTAAGCAGATTCAACTTAGAGCCCATATTTTAGATAACAAATGTGACAATTCCTTCTCGCTATCTGTCAGAAACATAATAATTTCTCTGATATATTTTCTTATCCAGTGCCACCAAATTTATTAGATATACCATCTTTCTGGATGACAACTTAAATGGTTTACATTTGTTGCAACAACTGTTACGCCCTCCAAAACTTCTTCCCATTGTTTATTGTTTTCTAATTATTTCTCCTCTTCTAAACTTGATACCCAGATATTATTTCTGTTAGCAAAAAATATACCCCTCCAACAGGGGTGGCTCATGCTATAGGACTGCAGCCCTCCCACCTAGAAAAAACAAAAGAAAAAACTGTGAAACAAGAAAACAAACAAAAAAAAATCACGAGTACCTACTCCTCCGCGGCCACATTGGGGAACTCAGACTGCCTTTGTCAGCAGTCCGGAAACAGACAAAGAGATACCCAGGAATCTGTACGGTGATGACCGCACAGAACATAGGTCATCTGGACTGCTTCAGCTGCAGGCAGAACCAATAAGGACTGAGGGGTGAGCTCTCACTGCTGCGTAGGCTTTGTTCATGACTTGTACTGCTGCTTTAGGTGTGGAATTGGTCACTGGCTGGATACATGTGTGTGTAAAGGCTTCATGACTTGGATTGTACTGCTGCTTCATGAAACAGCTGGACACATTATTTACAGCGTGTGTAATGCCCCAGTTGCTATATACTGGTGGCTAGAGAGAACAAATGGGTGGTGGGTAGAAATACTCAGGCTTGAACCCTGTACCTTGGATGCAAGTGGCAAGGACCTGAATTCCCTATCCACCACCATTTGTAAAAAAAAAATTGCAGATTTTTGCCTCATATTTGTTCTGTTCCTCATAAAATCTGTGGTTTCTGTATCTGTATTTTTCCTTGCAAAGTCTGTAGTGCAGTGGTGCACTGGTAGCATTGCTGCCTGATAGCTACAGTTTCTCTGGTTTGATTCTTGGCTGGGGTGCCTTCTATGTGGAGTCTGCATGTCCTCCCATCTTACAAAGATGTGTCAGGAGTTTCTCCCTGCTCTGCTGAAAATTATCTTTTCTTCCAAGTCAGACTAGTTTCCTGGTTAAAAGTTTAAAAATAACAGGCATTTGAATTTCAGACTTCATATTCTTCAGAAAGTACATGGTAACACAAAACCATTTATTCTAGCAGTTGTCTAAGTTTATAACATGGATATTTAAAATTTGTCCCTATTTTTGGGACTGTATTTCCCCATTATTGGCTTTGTCCAGGTATTTTGTGCTAAGATTGAGAGCTATCTATGGTGAGAACTGAATTCACTGAATGTTTGGGGGCTGTATTCCCCCCATTACTGGCTTTGTCCACGTTTTTTGCTGAGAGGTTGAGAGCTATGGTGAGAACTGAATTCACTGAATATGTTTGGGGCTATATTCCCCCATTATTGGCTTTGTTCAGATGTTTTGTGCTAAGAGGTTGACAGCTGTGTTGAGAACTGAATTCACTAAATGGTAGCCATTTAAGTTTGTCTTCCTCTCTTTCACAAAACAGCTGATTTGGCATAGTAGTATGTTTCTCTGACTGTTTTGCACAGGGTCCCCTGGGTTAAAGATGTGGCAGTGAAATGTATGGTGGTAACACAACATTTTATTCTAGCAACTTTCCAACATTATACAAGCAATGCTTAAAATGTTTCCTTGGTTTTGGGGCTTTTGTCCGCCTCCCTCCCAATAAATGTTGGCTTTTTCCAGATTTCTTGTGCTGCAAAGTTCATAGATACAACTGTGTGTCAAGTAGATTTTAAAAGGAGCTGAGAGCTGCAGGGGAACAAAACTTTAGTGCTGCTTATTCTGAGTCTGCTTGCATTGTTAATAGCACAACAGGTAGTGTACTTGCTTTTGAAGCAGAAGGCTGTGGTTCTACTCCCACAGTAGATAGATGCACTAGAGTAGTAACTATGAACCTGTTATCAGTTTGCCATATATTCCCTATTGCAATATTACTAGCTTATCATTTTTTTAATGCATGCAACATAGGCAATTTATTCCTCAAGTGCAACAGGCACTTTATTTGCAGATGAATAAACAATGACATATAAAGTTGTTTGCTAGCAGCAACCTATTCATTGTTACAGATTTCTTTAATGTGGAATTATTTAGATTACTTTTACTACTTCAGAGATTGTGCATATTTACTGATACTGTGGACTGTAGAAGGTTGAGTAGGCTTTTATGATGGAAATGTTCTGAACTGAGTAGTTTTGTCATTGTTTACTGGAAAAATGTTCAAAACAATAAATTTAAAATGCCCTCTAACAACTGTACTGTATTGTACAAGGAATACAATTTAATACTATCGGGAAGGTGTATCAAAGAGCATGTGTATGTTTCGTGTTCAAGGGGCCTATGATTTGAAAACAGCCCAAAGTTAATCTTTATCTGCCACTGGCAAAATGTATTTTCTTTGAATGTGGGTTTCAATGCTGTTTCAATGCATGTGAGTTTCAAGGGCAGAGAAGTTTTAATGCTAAGTCTGTTTTCATTGTGAGACTGCATTGTTTTGCTTAGCAGATATCTATTGGGGTTTGTGCTGTAAAAATGCAAAATAAAACTTTCAAATGAAATCCAAATCATCACAGAAGTAAAGCAGTATGCACATTACAGTGTTTATGGTAAATGGGGCAAAATAACCAAGGAAGTGGACATTGGAATTGTTGCAGGGGGGAGGCTCCAATTGACCATGATTTTGAGAGGGGAAGGGCAGCAAACTCAGACAGCCCCGGTTGAACTATATCTCTCAGCTGTCCATATTTTTGCAGAATGAATAGATATTTGCTTCTTATTTTTGATTTGTTCCTCATAAAATGTGTGGTTTTCTGGCAAATCATTTAGGAATGAAGTCACTAAATGACAGACATTGATTTTGACGTCATAACCTTCAGAAAAATGCATGCTAAAGCAAGAACTGTTATTCTATCAACTGTCTTAAGTTTATACAAGAGCAATTTTTAATAGTGTTTGTATGTTCCCCCAATATATTTGGCCTTGTCCAGATTTCCTGCATTAACAGGTTGAGAGGTACGTGCAAATAAATTGCTTTATAGAATTAGGCATATCCAAACCTCTCAACTGTCCCCGATTTAGGCTCAAAATGTTGCTCTTCCCCTAATAATTCCTCTGCAAAATGGAAATTTTGGAAGAAAACATGGAGGGTTTACAATTAATAAATAACTGTAATAATCAGTTATAGATTACTTTTATTTCAGAAATGCATGTAGATTCTTTTATTTTGTCAGATGCTCAAGTTAGAAGTACTAATATTAAAAAGGGTCCCTTCTTTGACAGGTTCCCAGCTGTATTGTGTGGTTATTTTATATTTTTGCATCACATTTATGGTTCATTTTTCATAAAATTGTGTTTTTTTTGGCAAATTAGTGGCAAATCATTAAAGACTGAAGTTAGAAAACAATGAAAGACATTTGAGTTTCAGATTTCGTACCTTTCAGAAAATTCATACTAATGCAAGACCTACTATTCTATTATCTTTCTAAGTTTATAAGAGCAATATTTAAAAAATGTCCTTATTTTTGGGCCTTTGTCCCACTTCTATGTATGGCTTTGTCCAGATTTCTTGCTCTGAGGTTGAGAGGTATGACAAATGTGTCAGTGCCATTGCAGTCAGCCAGAGACATTTCAAATTGTGACAAACTTGTTGCAGCGTACTCCCCCATGTAGTGACTCTGGATGTGTCCAAGGAAGGTAAGGAGTAGTTATGCAGTGTAAATGTGCAGACTACCCCCCCCATCCAAGGTAAACACAAGTCATCTGTCATTGATTTTTCAGAATGTTCTGGTTTCTGTCATATTTTTATACTGTTGATTTATGCTTATTATTATTCAGAAAGTGCCTTTTCCTCTGTGTTTAAGTAGCAGTGCTTTAATGACCATCAGGTAAGCTTGTCTGATATTGTAAGATGCAAGTAAGTTTTAATAAGCAGTATTGCCAACATTGAAAGCCTTTCTGTTGTTACCATGCAGAGAATACTTACATAACTAGATAACGTATAAGCCTTGGGTATTGAAATGCATATGACAGTATTTGTAATAAAGGAGAGGATTACATTATGTTAAGCTCATTACAGGCTTTACCTGCAAACTAAACAGAATGCCAATCTATCATGTGTGGTCCATATCCTGTGCAGTAATCCTTTAAGCAATATATGTTGAGCTTGTTTCTTGTTTGCTTTTCATTTTTTAATTTGATCATGTTTTCCCCATGAAACAAGTAGATAGTTGTCAGGCAGCAGGTCTTTTCTGGATAAGAAACATTTTTACAAGTGGGGATATCACAGAGATTGCTACTTTCAGCATGTTACTTGGTACTTTAATAAAGCTGAATATAAATTCTAAATTATAATTAGAACTGAAGTGCAAGGAGAAGTGCTTTGAGTTAAGTGCTGCTTGTTTTTCTTATACTTGATTTTGACTGGCATTCCAGTAATGTATTTAAAAAGTAATTTATTTTTTCATGCCTCACATCCTTTTTGTTTCCATCCAGATATTAAGTAAACTGTCAAGCAGCCAATGGATTGAAATATTTTTTTTCTTCTACACTTCATTTTGTCTTGATTGGACTCTCATAATGATGGTTTGGCACCCATGGCAGCGTATTTAATTAAAGTTACAGTTTTTGTGGTTTTGAACATAGCTCCTCCCCTTTCTAGTCGGCCACACCTATTCCCATTGGCCCCACCCATTCAGCTGTCTCCTACAACCCCCTTTGATTTGAAGTCACCAGCTGCCACTGCCCTCCAATAATTACAGCAGCACCAATCACATTATACTTACCTTTATTTGAGATTAGACCTATATACCCCAAATGTTTATCTTATTTATTTTATAGATTCTGTCACTCACAATTTATTTTTTTTCCAATAATACTCTTACAATAAACTATGGGAAAAGGTTTTTGAAGAAGCAAAGAATACTGGGACAATATCTGAGACATTTATGTTGCAATTCAGAATAGTCTGTTAATGATCTTGTCATTCTTTCTCAATACAAACATATTGCTTCGTCCAGTTTCAATATATATTCCTCATAGATTAACAGTGTCTTACTCTTTTATCTGTTTTACACTCATTCTCAACCACCCACTAATACTTTCTCATTTCTATTGTCACAGGCTGATTTCATAAACCTGATTATCTTATCAATCACAGCATAGCAATATAAAGTATCCCATAACCAATAATGTACAAATCCCTCTCAAATCTCCTTGGGAAAATTTTAATTAAAATGTTATAATCCATTATTATTTAATATGATAAGCTTCCAGTTATTTAATTTTATCATCTAATTTGTTTCCATAGTAGCCTGATTATTCCCTCACATGCTTTACCTTATTCTTTAAATTTTCTATTCATTCAATATATCCAGAAAATGTTTCTGTTGTTCCTTATCATCTCTTTTTAGACTTTCTAAGTCAAACCAGCCATACCAGGTTGTGGCTGTTTTAACACAAGTCAGTGCCATCTTTATTTCATTTAGTTTAACATCCTTTTCTAGTATATAATTTGGCTTTTTGTTTACAACCCGTAATAACCGCTAACATATCCCTCAGCTATTTTATTATTTCATCATGTGTCACTATTCATTCTCCAATTTCATTTAATGCTTCCCTTATCATTACTTCTTTTCTCCCATTGTTTGCTAAAAATGACAAGACTGTCTCCTTATTGTCTTGCTAAAATATCTTTCTCTTGCTTAATTTACTCTGTATTTTCTTCATAAATATCTCTTTCTTTCTTAATATTGTCTGGAATTTTGTTTTACTATCATTTCATCAGTATTTTAATAAGTTTTGCTGCCTTCCTTTATTATTAAAAAAAATGTTTCGACTTCCATGTATGTTTTCTTATATTTCATAACTCACCTACCATTGTGTCTACAATTTACAAAATATTTAACTCTATTTTTATGACTAGTAGTCCAAGTTACTAAGTGATTTGTAATACCTGCAAGTTTATATCCTCCTACATTTCTTGTAATATCTCAGAAAATAGTATAAAGGCAATTTACTATATCATAATTTCCCCCAAACTAAATTTCCGTATCTTTTTGATTTTCAGCATTTTATCATATCCTGTGTCATTTTCTCTGTTTTCTTCCTAAGATTACAAGTCAAATCCCCTAATATTATTATATTTATGTTATTGCCACATATACGTTTAGCTCTTCAACTAACTTCTTTTTAATTTGATGTCTGCACTTGCATTCACAACTGTTAGCATCACAGAGTTTTCCTTAATCCTTCTCTCTGCAGCTAATGGTTGAAATATTAATACTGCTATTCCTGAACATCTGTCAGGATCAGAATCCCACGTTGTTTCCTTGCTCCACATAAATTCAAACTGAATTCCTTTACAGTATCTTGTATTTAACAAAGATATTGCTTGAAACATCAATTAGTCATCAGTAAAATACATGCAGCCTTCTGATATTGATAATACTGTTTACATGAGTGTATTATTACAATTTTCCTTTTTCCCGTCCTTTGGAAGAAGTATTTTTATTTTGATTTTCACGCACTTTGCCCTCCCTCCTGTTGAACTTTTGTATCTGCTACTCTTAACTTTTTTGTATTTTCATTTTCTTCTCTGATTCTAATATATCAAACAAGCTCTCATTCTATACATTAGTAATGTTCTCTTCATTTATTACTTGCCTATATTGCATTATGTTCTCTTTCTCAGTATCCCATTCTGTGTCACTGCCCCCACCTTCCATTTCACGTTGTGTTTATCTTACACATATTTATTAGTTTCTTCAGATATACTCATATCATGATCAAGTCAAAAATATACAGGCTTGCCACATTTTCTACATTCTATTTTACATTTTGTCAAAGAGTGTCCCCTCTCCCCACATAGATGATATCTATTTTACCACAGACATTACGAGGTGAGTAGCAAGCCAAAAAGAAACTGCAGAAATTAACATTCAATTGTTTATGGTGATGTAAATTCTA
Source organism: Protopterus annectens (assembly GCF_019279795.1). Classification (NCBI taxonomy): domain Eukaryota; kingdom Metazoa; phylum Chordata; order Ceratodontiformes; family Protopteridae; genus Protopterus; species Protopterus annectens. Next base: position 1,910,992,459 of record NC_056733.1, read on the forward strand.
AGACTGAAACTGATAAATGATGACACTTTGAATATCAGATTCTATTGAACAATTCTGCTGTTCTTCTGTATTGACAGTTATGCATATACAGATATGAGCACTTGTCTGTACTACAATATTATCAGATCATGGATTTTATGACGTAAGCCGATGAGCTTCAGTGGCTTAAATAATTCTTGGTTTACTGAGCCCATAGTTTAACTGTATATAGAAAGCTATCCATATAGGTAGATAGATATGTTAAGTCATGTTTACAGTTTGACAATAAGGAAGATCATGCTGGGCCAAGATCCCATTTACAGCAGAGACCTTATGGAATACCTCTTGTGTTGCTATATTGTATATGGGTAGATTGTCTAAAAGAATAAGAACAAGTTACTGCCAGTACCAGCAATGACTAGTTTGGCTAACATAATAGCTGCTAGAGGATCAGCTGTTGATACAAAGGAGTAACAGCTGGCAGATGACTTACCTTCTCCAAAGACTGACAAGTAATCTATCCCAATGACAGTGACCATCTCTGAGAATTCTTGGTGTTTTGTACCAAGTTATTCAGTAGTGTATGACCTCTGTTGCTTGCCAAACATAAGAACAAATATGTTTCAAGTAGCTTGGTGTTCAAGTTTGCATGTTAGTCATCCTAAGGCACACAAATTTCAAAAAATGTATTAATGTGCAAGAACACCCCAACCTTAATTCTTACCCAGATGGCAGGTTCTATATCACAGTCAGCAATGGGATTATACAACCCCTGAAGGAGTGACCTATGCAGACACTCTTAGATAAAAACATGCCATCTGAGAAAGAAAGGGTATGTAAAAGATAATGTGGTTAACACTGGCAACCTTGATTTCTGTGGGGGATGGGAGAAATTTGTAAAACTATGCAAAGCATGCCTTGAGGTTCCAGTAGCATCCTAGAATCCCATATTGTGCATACTGAAATGCAAACGATCTGATCACTAGAATTTAGTATGTTATAAATGCAATATTTCAGAAGATAAAGAGTTAATATTAAATAAGTTGTAATAGAAGTAACTGTGGAACATAATGACTAAAATATTGAAGAAAGGTTGTAGTGAGCTGTAAGCCATGATAAGGAAAAGGCAAAAGCTTGCACAGTCTGTCAGATGAAGAGCATTCTGTGGGAAATAAATAATATGTGACAGTAATAACAGCCTATCATAGAAAGTTAGGCAAAGAGAAGGAAAAGACTGAAAGACTAAAGTACAAAAATAGGGGTCAAAGAAAAATGTCATACAAAATGCAGTTTTATTCTGTAGATGAAGATGCATCCCTTATATTCCCACATCAGTCATAAAATGGCATTAAGCTGACATCTTTATATTAATTGCAGTTCAGGACATATATATGTTAAGTTTCTGGTATTAAAGATTTTTCAAAAAATGAAGCAGAAAGCAAAAACTCTACTCAGAATGAAGCAATGGCTTTGCATTATATTCACATTATTTTATTTTTGCTGGTAAAGAAGATGTCTTAATGTGCTGGTTAAAATAATTTCACTTTATAAGTGACTAGTTTACTGTACTGTGCTATATTGCTTACAGCAAGACCACCTTAACACATTTTGGTTCTATAATTCTTTATTATTGGATGGAACTTATGACTGAGGTATGACTGATTGCTTATTCTACTTTAGCACTCATGATTTAGTAAAAAACAAATGCACCACTTCATTTACACTGTAGCAATCTGTTTGCTACATTGTAGAGACAGTTGCTACAGTTTGTACCTGCCTTCACAGGCACTTCATCGCTCATGTTTTAGTAAAAAAAAATGTACCACTTCATTTACACTGTAGCAATCTGTTTGCTACATTGTAGAAACAGTTGCTACAGTTTGTAGCTACCTTCACGGAGCACTTCAGCGCTCATGATTTAGTAAAAAAAAATGCACCGCTTCATTTACACTGTAGCAATCTGTTTGCTGCATTGCAGAAACAGTTGCTACAGTGTGTACCTGCCTTCACAGAGTGCTTCAGCTCATGTTTTAGTAAATAAAAATGCACCGCTTTGTTTACACTGTAGCAATCTGTTTGCTACATTGTAGAAACAATTGCTACAGTTTGTAACTGCCTTCACAGAGTGCTTCAGCACTCATGTTTTAGTAAAAAAATGCCCCGCTTCATTTATACTGTAGCAATCTGTTTGCTACATTATAGAAACAGTTGCTACAGTTTGTATCTGCCTTCATGGGGCATTTCAGCGCTCATGTTTTAGTAAAAATAAAATGCACTGCTTCGTTTACTTGCAGCAATCTGTTTGCTATATTGTACCTGCCTTCACAGAGTGCTTCAGCGTTCCTGTTTTAGTTAAAAAAACCTGCCTTCACAGAGTGCTACACACTAAATTTTAGTGTAAAAAAAGGAAAGAAAACTTTTGTTGTGACTTTTAAACTGTAGCAAATTGCTAGCAACAGTTGTTACAGATAAGAACACACAGAGAGTGCTACGGCACTGAGGTTTGACTGCAAATGCAATACCGGCTTTTAAAAGCCGGTATTACAATAAAAAGCAATCATGATCGGTTCTTCACATCTGGGGCTGTCACATACCTCTCAACTGTCCAGATTTTCACAGAATGTCCAGATGTTTACCTCATATTTTTGGTCACTTCCTCATAAATTTTGTGTTTTTTATGGAAGTCACTGAGGACTGAACCTACTACATAAATGCCATATGTTTGCATTTCAGACTTCATATCTTTCAAAAAAATGCACACTAAGACAAATGTTGTTATTCTAGCAACTTAAACTTATAAGAGCAATATTTAAAATCTGTCCATGTATAGGAATTTAAGCGACAGTCATTCAGTTTAATGAGGGAAAACAAAACTGGAATTAGAGGATGTTAACAAGGTGGGTGGGTGAGATTGTTAGAATCTCATTAATGATATCATGAAAAGGGAGGTGATTAGCTATGTGGGTGGCAGTGTTTTCAGCTTTGGTCCGAGACAGAAATGGGATTTTAGTAACAAGATAGTGTCTCTTTAACAATACCTGACTGTTTCTACACATATTCACATATTCTGGGGTGAGATTATGCATACAGCTTAATAACACTCCTGGGATTTGAACAGTACCGGTTTGTGCAAAAATAGAACCCAAGGTTGTGGTTCATCACAATGAGCTACTGAGGAGCTGCTGTTACTCTCCTCACTGTTTTTAGTATAATAGTGTGTTGTTTGGACAATCTCCCTTCTAATTCTGATATTCATGCATGACAGATGCTTGTTATAATCTGTAATTAGATCTTAACATATTACAGTATGGAAAACAATGGTTAACACAGCATTACTATTCAGGGACCAGATCCTGGTGCATGGAACATTTCTTATAGTTAATCTGTTAACGTCAAAATTATACATCTACATTCAAACTACCATATACCAAAGTACACACAACAGTTTGGTGTTTAGAGTTTTATTGACAGGTGCTGCTACACTTTTACAGATATATAGCCTGTACATCAATATTACTCTGCTAATGTCTTGTTTATTCAGTACAAACAGTACAAATTATTAACTACTGGCAGGTGACGTTCTACTGCATTCTATTTATTTGCCCTGACTACTGCTAGCTAGATTAGTACTCACCAGCCTTGCAATGCAGCCTTAGCAGCCTGCTGGCATGAGCTTCCAAGTTTGAAGCCCTCTCTTCTGCAGCTGTACAGGAGATATAGAAACATTTATGCATACCTTTCCATGTCATACTTAGGCTGGACTCTGATACATGAGAATTGATAGTGGTACTTACACACTGTTGGGACATTCTGTGCCTGAGCATCTTGGACCCACTGCTCCAAGAGGTTTCTCTTCCTTTGCTTCAAGTCAGCATAGTGATGCTGGACCTGCTCACCAATTCAATCAATGCCAGCTGCACTGGTGAGATCAACGAGCAAGATTGTCCCAGGCCTCTGCTTTGTATTGGGAGCCCTGGTACTGGTCCTGCAACAGTCACCCTTCATGTTTTTTTACAAGGATTCCAACCATGACCCTGGACTCCTGAATGCCCCAAAGCTGCACCCGAAAGTGCACACCTTCTCCAACACCAGCCATAGTGCCTGCAGCGATCAGCTACAACTGGTTATGTTTGTATTCTCACCTGTGAGGATTAAGTAGGGCTGGATTCCCACCCTTTGCCATGATTGCTCTTATTTGAAAATGCTGAGCTAAGCTAAGCTATGTGTAAACCCACTTAGCTAAGGTTGGCAGTGCTTAAAGGGGTACATTGAGCAGTGTTTGCCAATGGGAAAATCTTTTTAGCTGGGCTACTCATTGTTTAGTGTTTATATTTAAGCAATGCTTACACCAGCTAGGCATAGCTGCACACTGCTTAACATGGCTCAAATTTAATTTTATATACTATTAGCTTTATGGGAGTGAGTCATCATTACTGACATATTATAATTTGATGTTTACCTGCCCTGACATCCCCCTATGTGCTTTTATTACATTTATTCTTGTGTTAATATACTGTATGGGGCGCTTGTGTTTATATGGGTGTTTTAGATCTTTTCTGTACTGACACCTCGTTTTTGAATCTGCAACACTACCCTGGGTGATAAATATTATTTACTACCTCATTTATTAAAACATATTACTTTTACAACTACTTTCACATATAAAAGTGAGCTTACTTCATTGGGGCTTGAACCATAAATGTCTGCATACAAAGCCAAAGCTCTAACCACTACCCTATTTTGGATTGCTTGCATTGCTCATATATTCCTATTTAGCTCCTTTGGACATTTAAGCTATGCTAAGCACAGCTGCGTGACACACATAACCACTCAGCTACTCTTAAACTTTATTGCGGACAAAAAGAAATGATTAATTTGTGTTTTATTTTGTTTAATGTGGGAGGTGGTGCTTATGTTCCATCACACTTTTGAACATTGATGGGATGAGAGGTTTGCATTAGTGTGAATTTTATAGAGGGTGCAGTCACAACTCTCAACCTCTTAGAGCAAACAATCTGGATGAAGCCTTACATGATGTAGGGACACATAGGGACAGGTTTTAAATATTGCTCTCACAAACTTAGACAGTTGACAGAATAATAGGTTTTGCATTCCCGTGAATTTTCTGATGGATGTGGAGGCTTACACTCACATGTTCTGCCATTGTTTACAGACTTCACTCATCAGTTATTTGCCACTGCAGCACACATTTTAGGTGGCACACATCTATGAGGCTTAAATATGGACATTCTGTGACAATCTGTACAGTTGGAGGTATGCCATGGACACATACAGTGTCAGCGGACATCCTCTCTGCTTTTGAATTGCCAAATGGCAATTCTGGAGTGCAGGGGATGTGTGTATTGTAACAGCACTGCTCTCTGACACGGTCCCTGTGCTTGCACACAGACCTGTGTCTGTATTAGAACATGGTAGCACACCTTCATGCATATGCAAGGCATGCTGCCGTGCTGCATGGGAATGTGCAAGAATAGTTTATTCTTACATGGAAGTTTGTTGAATCTCAGGGTAAATAACTTTTATGAGAGATGAATATTTTAGATTTCATACTACACAATCAATGATATTCACATCAGCAAATCCAGTTTCTCCTGCAAAAGATAAGCCCCAGGATTCAAAAAATTCTGTGTAGGAATAGTGCTATTCCTACATGGAGTGAATGGTGTTTGCATCCACATACCCTTCTCAGTCACGTGCCTTTCATATTAATGAAGGCATGCTACTGAGACGGATCTGCAGACATGAACAATTCATGTGTGCAGGGGGTGTTGCAGTAGTGTTCTCAGATCTGACACACCCCCTGCACTCTCAAAGTGCTGTACGGCACTTTTTAAATCCTTTCAGTGTCCAAAGATGCTGAAAGCAACTAATAACTGTTAAACAGTGTCCGCATACACTGAAATAGATAGTAGGACTTGAAATAACTGCAGGGTATGTGTAACAGGTACTGTCAGACCCACCCTGCATTGTGAAAGTGCTGTATGGAACTTTACAATGCTTTCAGTGTTCACAGACAACAAAACCTGGAGTGTGAATGGGAAGCAATGCAGGTGTTGTGTGACAGGATCTGTAACACACTCCCTGCATTGTCAAAGTGCCGTATGGCATTTTACAGTACAAGTATGTCCTCAGACACACAGCCATACCTGTCAGCCTCTTAGTGCCCAAAATCCAGACAAAGAGCAACAAAATGGGGGGGGGGACAAAGGTCCAAAAATTGGGACAATATTTTAAGTAAAGCCCTTATAAACTTAGAAGTGCATAGAATAATAGGGTTTGTTTCAACATAACATTTTCTGAAGGATTAGAAGTCTGAAACTCAAAATTATGCCATTATTTAGTAAGTTCAATCCTGAGATCATCCTATTTATTTGCAGAAAACCATGAATTGTATGAGGAACAAAACAAAAATATGAGCTAAACATCTGGATAGTCTGCAAAAATCTGGACAGTTGAGCGGTATGCACACACTTCAACTCTTCCACCAAGAAATTTGAATAAAGCATTGAAATAAATGTGGGACAAAGGTCCCAAAATAGGGCAAATCTAAAACATATTGCACATACAGACTTACAAAGTTGATAGAATTATATTACCAAATATGAATCAGTATTAGTAATAATATATGTAATTAAAGTGGTTGTATTTTTTTTCCATTATAAGTAAAGTTTAGGAGTACCTGAGTGGGTTTGCGTGTTACTGCTCTGTGTTCCACATTGCATAAACATGGTATAGGAGCTAAATACAAATATATAGCGAAACCTCTCAATGGTGAGGTAGTGTAGTGGTTAGAGTTCCGGTTTTGTATGCAGGAGTTACCAGTTTGATTACCAAGACAGGTTTTTCATTTTTATATGGGAAAGAATTGTTCATTTTTTTTTATTTTTCTTAAATGATGTAGTAATTTATATTTGTTAACTAGGGTAGTGTATCTGGTCCAAAACTGAAGTGTCAGTGGATATAACATGTGAAATCACCAAAGTAAACAGAAGTGTGCCATACAGTATAGTCACAACGCAAGGTAATGTAATGAAAGCACACAGGGGGGTGTCATGTAAAGTACATACACCTAATAATATGTCAGTAATTAACCTATGAACCTATAAATATGCAATTCTGAAATATTTTATAAAATGAAAACTGAGCAATGCTTAACAGTGCTCAGCTCTGCTTAGCTGGTATGAGCATTGCTTAGAAGTCTCATTCTAAGCAGTATTCAGCCCAGCTGAACGGATTTGCAAACCACTAAGCACTGCTTCGCATTGCTCTCTTTAAGCACTGCTCAACTTAGGGGTTTGTGCACCACTTAACTGAGATCAGCATTTTCAGAAATGGTCCAAAGATGGCAAAGTGTGGGAATATGGCCTTATTTAAACCACACAGGTGAGAACACAGCCAGAACCTGTTGTAGTCTGATCTCTACAGGAACTATGTCTGGTGTTGGAGAGGGAGCGTGCATTTGGGCACAGCACTGGAACATCTTGGAGTCCAGGGTCATGGCTGGGCTCCTTGTTAAAGATGATGACCACAGACTGCTGCTGGGCCATTACCAGGGTTCACAGTACAAGCGGAGCCCTGAAATCATCTAGCACATGATCTCACCAGTGCTACTCTAATCCTCCAAACTGGTGAGGAGGTATGACATCATTATGCCAACCTAAAGTGTTGGAAGCATTGGCCCAATGGATCCAAGAAGCTCGAAATGGGAATGTAGAATTAGTAATGATTTTGTATATATATCATGCAGTGCAGTCATACCTCTAAACATCTTAGTGAAAGACATCTGGACAAAGCCTGACAAACTGGGGGGGAGACAAAGGCCCAAAAAGTGGAACATATTTTATATATATATATATATATATATATATATATATATATATATATATATATATATACATACATATTGATTTTATAAGCTTAGAAACTTGCTACAGTAACACACTTTGTTTTAACATATATTTTCTGAATTATTTCAAGTCTGAGATCCAAATGCTTCTCATTATTTAGTAACTTCAGTCCTCACATCATCCCACTGATTTGTCAGAAATCTACAACAGTTATGGGGAACAGACCAAAGATATGAGCAAAACATCTGGACAGTCTATGAAAATCTGTATAGTTGAGAGGTATGAGTGCAGTCATGTAACATTAGGGAAACATACTGAGCTGGCAAGCATTTCACCCAGCACCTTCTGAACTACAGCCAGAGGAATACAACACTACACCAAATCAACTCTGGGGAATTGCTGACACATTTGCAAATATATCATGCACTACAGGGATGTAACTGCAGGGAAAACAGACATCGGTGAGAAATTGTCTACCCAGAAACATTTGCACTTCAGTCAAAGCAACATACCAGTAAGCCAACTGACCTCTACAGTATGACTGTTTCAACTAACATATCCTGATTGCCACTCACACACTACTCCTATAAATACTGCCCCAAATCACAGTGTACTTGGAATCCTGAGGTTTTAGTCTGCCCCTACAAACTTACACAGATGATATACCACCAGCAACTGTAGCAGCATGCACAATCAGATAGAAATGGCTTTATAACAATCACATCTGCCCCTTTCCCTACTCAGCCCAACAAACATTTACACACTACAATGCTATACAGTCTTGAAAGTCTGTTAACAATGACCAGACATATATAACTCTCAACTGTACAAATTTCCACAGAATGTCCAGGCTTTGGCCTCATATTTATGGCCTCTTCCTCATAACATTTCTGGGATTCTGCTAAATCTCTGGTATGATATCAGGAATTAAGTCACTAAATAATGATATACCATACTTCTCAACCTCTTAGTGCAAGAAATATGGACAAAGCCTGACACAATTGGGGGCCGGAGACCCAAAAATAGGGACGTATTTTAAATATTGTTGCTATATATGTAAAATGTTGCTGGAGTGACAGCATTTGTTCTAACATATACATTTTCTGAGGGAAAGGAAGTCTGAAACACAAATGGATATCATTATTTAGTGACTTTAATCCTCAGGTCATCCTAGTGAATTGCCAAAAAAAATAAGTTATATGAGGAACAGACCAAAAATAAAAGCCAAACTTCTGGAAATTCTGCAAAAATCTGGACAGTTGAGAGGTATGTCATATACATATTAGTTTCAGACATCAAATCATGCAGAAAATGCATGTCCAAACAACCCTTCCATCAAGTTTCTATCTGTATAACAGTAATACTTACAAGCTGTCCCTAATGGTGGAACTTTTTTGTTCCATATTTCTTGTGCTAAGAGGTTGACAGGTATGCAGACACAGCATGCAAAACTGTGGATATAGCACATCAATCCAAACAGTGGAAAGTATTTCCACCTACACTCTGTGATGCTGTAGCTCCCCACACTTCCAAAATGTCCCCCTCACAGGCAAGGAAAAGGGGCAAGGCCCACATGAAGGGCTTAATTATAAGACTGTGTTTGCATGCCATTGGCTAATGGAAAGATAACACAGCTGTTATGGATGCAATTAGCAAGTGGGACACACCAATTGGTGCACAAGCCATCATCTGCTCATGAGCATTACCTACACAAGGCAAGCTGCTGCCTATGCAAAACAGGTCTGAATGTTTATATGAAAAGACAGACTGCAACTACAGAAACCTATACCTATGGAGTACTCTGAGAAAACACTACAGCACTACAACAGGTATGTCAAACAATTAAGCATGTAATGGAATGCAGATGGGTGAATGCAATCATGCGACATAGGAAGTTAAACAACAGGTCTCAATAAGACTTGCTGGACAGACATGTTGCTGTCCAGCACCCACAGCCATCCCTGATGGCTCTGTCTGCAGTGACAGATCGCATATCTGGCCCCTGAGTCACCCCAGCAAAGGTCAGCTAACATCTCACATATGAGGCGGTCACCCTACAACACATATGCACTGATCTCAGTTATTGTGTAGCTCAGATGTTCCTGGAATGTCCACATGCACTGGTAGGAGCACTCACCTATTTGTGGAATGTAGGCTTGAAGACATGGTATTGTAACACTGCAGTTGATGGCACTGATGTGTGTGGACACATAACAACACAGTCTGTCACAGCAGACAGACCACTTATGGTATTCCATGTACCATACCAGGTTACTAGGCTGTGGGGCCTGAGTAGCCATATCCCTAGGCCACATGTTAGCCCATGTGTATGCAAGGTAGCAGCTGATGTCCCCATCCAACAGGGGCACATGTGGTATCCCAAGGGTGTATGTGCCATTAACCATCCAGTTAACAATGTTATACCTGCAAAGGTGTAGGTAGCTACTCTGCCTGATGTTGACATGGTGCCCATTCCTCTACAGGTTGAATGTGTGTGACACACATCCAAACTGCCAACAAGGCCAGTCCAGGTTGCTCACAAGGTGGTGGAGGCTGTTTGTCTGTGTGTGTGTGTGTGTGTGTGTGTGTGTGTGTGTGTGTGTGTGTGTGTGTGTGTGTGTGTGTGTGTGTGTGTGTGTGTGTTAACAGAGTGGAGCATGACCTGCACTTGTGCAGCAATCTCAACAATGTGAGATGTGTGATTGCCTGGCATGCCAGAGTGAGGTAACTATTGAGGGGTATGTATGACACCGGGAGAGGGTTGACCTCATACTCTATAAGTGTATGGTAGATGTCTGATGGGCTGGTATGCCCTGGTAGGAAACTTCTGTGATGTCCCCAGCTGCTATATGTGCCATTTGATGTGAATGATGAATGGAGGATTACACACATTAATGGTCCTCATTGGGGGGAACATGAAACATCAGGATTAGGAGTGCAAAGCATGCTGTAATGCTAGTATGGTGAAACTACCCACACACATACTGTGCTGATAGATGGCAGGAGTATGATGTGGATGTTAGTGGTGGATAGTGCTAGCAAACATGGATGTTCAGGATCTGTACATAATGATGCCCAATGTATGAGATCCTGTGATGTGTTTCCCTGTTCATGTATTTCAGGTGGAATGTCTTGACAGTGACAACAACCATTTTCAGATGCTGAGACTGCAGCAATCATAGATGCCATAAGACTGCATCACACAGTCATGTTTGTGAGGGGGAGACAGCAGCTGCAACAGCAGATCACCCTGTGGTCAGACCTAGTGGCCACTGTGAACAATCTGAGGCAGCATGGCTGAACCTATGCACAGGTCAGGCACAGGCCCACAGACCTAATCTACCATGCCCGGCAAAGGGCTGTAGCTGTGGCCAGGGAGCGGACAGCCACAGGTGGGGGTCCTGCCATGCAGCCCCCACTTACATCAACAGAGGAGTTCCTCACCAACCTTGAGACAGCCACCACATCCCAGGAAACAATACAATTGTATGCTGTGGAAGTGGGTGGCAGACAGTCAACAGGCAAGGAGCATCCAGGTAACTCCCCAGTGGACAGCACTTCAATAATATATATCATTCATACTGGCATCATTGGAGTATCTGGACACATATGTCAGGTCAAACTGCATTTGTGGGTGGGTTTTGTAATGCACACAAGTGCACATCTATTGTGAATGACAGAAAATTGTGTAGTATCAGAGCTTGTACTGCACATGTTCAGAAATGTATCATTTATCCTGTACCAATGCCACATGTGCTGACGATACCTCTCCCCCACAACTACATAGGTCCCTCTAGTCTGGCTGGAGAACAGCTGCCTGAAGCCAGTGAGTTTAGAAATGTCTTATTGCGGCTCACCAATATGCTAAGCATGTTAAGGGCATGCATTTTTCCATGCACACAACTGTTACTCTTAGCCATATTGCAATATGTGCATGTTGACTTGTGGTGAAGTTAACTGCAGTACATCACAGTGGTCATCACAGGAGCCTATTCACAGGGGCTGTAACATATTGGCACATACGTTTCTGTAGGTGTCTCCACTGTGCTATACAGGGGTACATCGATATTGTGTACACGGGTGCAGTGTGTGTTAGGTGAAGGTCCATCTCATACTACCACTCCTCACGTATCTCAGAGGTCTATATTAATAGCAACATTAAGTGAACATAGCTGCACTGCATGTTGTTGATGGTCTGTCCAGAGTGTGTCTGTTGTGGTCTGATTGTGTGTTGTGCATGTCATCATTCAGAAATTGTGTGGTCTGTATAATGCTTTTGTGCCACCTTACCTGTATGTGTCTGTGTGCATGAGTGTGTGTGCATGTGTGTGTGTGTGTGTGTGTGTGTGTGTGTGTGTGTGTGTGTGTGTGTGTGTGTGTGTGGGGGTCTGTGTCTGTACATTGCCAAACATTATAGTGCAGGTATTAGCTTACATATGTTGCCTTCCCCTCATAGGTGAACATGGGGGTTGGGGTCTATCCCCCTCACAACCTGATGTCAGTGTCTTAGCAGACTCTGATGATGATGGTGATAGTGAGGCACATGTGGGGTTGTCAGGGGATGAATCTGTGCCATTGGTTGGCATCCCACTTTCACCAACAATGTTCTTTCACACAGTCAGTATGCCCTCACATACCCAGTCGCCAGCAGCCACAGATAATGGACAGTTGGAGGGTGGTGGCATGGAACAGGCTAGTGTGGTGACTATGGCAACTGTGAGTGCAGACATTAGCCATAGCCAGAAAGCAGGTGAGGTCCCACACAGGCAGAAGGACAGGGGTGCTTGAAGGAGGACTGCTGCCCATCAAGACCCTGTCACAAGTGTCACAGCAGGTGTCACCAGACGCATGTTTTGGCCCATCATGGAGGCACAGGCATATTCTGAATGCAACACCAAACAGATGTTCAGGGTCATGAATGCAATACTACCTGCCATGCATGATGACCTCCATGGCCTTGGTAAGGACAGACGTTATTATGCTGATGTTGTGGATAGACGGTGGGGTGAGACATTGTCATTGCTCGACCATGCAATGTCTGTGCTGGAGCATGTGGTGGGAGTAGGGCATCAGCCACTTGGATGTAGGTCAGCAACAAGATCAGCTGAGAGTCCACGTGGCCATGCACATTCACATTCCCGTAGGGGCAGTACCACCAGCACTCTTGAAAGGAGGGTGCTGTCCACACCACAATGGAGCTGGTCATGGGCACATGGTCCTGGCTGGTCCCATCAGGGACATGGATCCAGCAGACAGCAGTTACCATTGGGGTGTAGTACTGCATCTGGCCTTGGGTCTGGTGGTGTCAGTGAGACTCCTGGCAGAACCAGTTCCCATGTCCATGGCCAGAGACAGTGAACTATGCATCCTGCCATGTATGGCCCATGGCTGTTCAACATTCCTCTGTGTATGGCAACCACATGCCCTGACAGTGTGCAAACAAACACCCACACATCTCTATCACCAGCAGATCACCACCAGACACACACAGCTCCTCTGCATGGCCCAGTTGAACACCACCCCTCCAGACACACACACACACACACACACACACACACACACACACACACACACACACACACACACACACACACACATTCATGACCTGCCCCTGCTGATAACAAAACCTCTACCTGCCCAGTTTTACAAACGGTACTGCTAGATACATAATAGAAACACCCCAGAGGTAATGTAGTGTTGCAGTGTCTGCCACTGCTATTCAACTGGGTGACAATTGCAGGGGCTGTTAGGATTGTCAATGGGGGACTCAGAGGCCCTTAACATGGTAGAGCTACCTGAAGCACACACACACTGCTGCATGGGGACATGCATTGAAATACACAGAGTTGACACTTCTCATATTACATGACCCACCTATCGATTTATGTACAATACACAGTGATAAGATGATTGCATGCACCATAGTTCTTTGTGTTAGAAACTCTATAATTGTGTTGGTAAGGTGGATGACTTCTGTAGGAGCTGCAACTAAGTTGGCAATGGGGGAGTTAGGGTGGAAGAGGAACACAAAATGACATAACCATCACATGCACACAGTAAAGACAGCCACAGGGATATGCATACAGTAACACATACACATTTGCCAATACATTACTAACTTACTTGTATGTACTATAGTGCTACTTACACATACATGCACCACAGAGATTATATGCTGGCAACATAACCTTCTACTTCTTACAACAAGTAATGTTGGGAATGCCTTCATGGATAGTGATAAAACACCCAAAATAGCAACTGGTCCCATATATTGCCCTTACATACCTCGACAAGTGATAAAGTAACAGACTTTGTATCAGCATGATGTTTCAGACAAGTACAATATCTGATGCTGACATGTCTGTCACTGTGGTAACTGTGACAAATTTTGCAATGATTACTCATAAATGCCCATTGTTAGAGGACACAGACCACCTATAGGTTATAAATATCTGGATATTCCATATACATCTGTACAGATGACTGGTCAGGCCTCTATAGTTAACATGGTGCATGTAAGGCAGATGCCATTAAATGTCTCCTTAAAGTAATGTCATGGGGATGGAGTCAACAGGCCTTAAAATGGTTCAACAACACACACAGCAGCCACAGGGCATATGCTTCACACACAAATACACACAGTACTATAGTTGCCAGTTTTGTTATTTGAACCCTTACCTATTTAATTTGCACTATAGTATCCCACAGTTATTGCACATGCCACAGAGCTTATAGGGCTGAAGAGTGTATACAGGTATTTCTAAGGTGAATGACATCAGTGGGCCTTGTAAAGGTGTGCAATGGGAAGTGTACTGGGTGGAACATACCTCAAAATGGTATAACCCACACCCCAGAGGATATGGTTCTCACACACACACAATCACAGTTGCCTGTATTGAGTTTAGAACCCCTACCTATCTAGTTATTTATACTACAGTGTTATGCAGTTATAGCATGTGCCACAGAGCTTATATGGTTGAACAGTTTCCCAAGGTACTTCTGAGGTGAATTATATCAGCAGCCCTTGTACAGTATGGCAATGTGAAATGTACTGGGTGGGAAAGGCCTCACAAGACTTTAACTTACACATACATATACACATTTGCCACAGCTGAGATTAGAACCCCTGCCTAGCTAGTTATTTGTACTATACTGTTGCATAGGTATTGCATGCACCACAGAGCTTATAGGGATGAGTGCTGTCCAAAGATACTTTTAGGATAAATAGCATCCACAGCCATTGGAAAATATGGCAGTGGGAAGTGTACTTGGTGGGAAAGGCCTCAAAATACTTTAATCTACAAACATACACACTTACAAACATGCACATTTGCCAGAACTGAGATTAGAACCTCTGCCTATTGAGTTATTTATACTATATTGTTATGTAGTTATTGCAAGCGCCACAGAGCTTATTGGGCTGGGGCTGTCCAAATGTACTTCTAGGATGAATAACATCAGCAGCCATTGTAAAGTATGGCAATGGGAAGTGCACTGGGTGGGAAAGGCCTCAAAATACTTTAGCTTACAAACACTTATATACACACATTCATGCACATTTGCCTGAACTGAGATTAGAATGCCTGCCTAACTAGTCATTTGTACTAACCTGTTACATAGTCATTGCATGTGCTATGGAGCTTATAGGGATGATGGTTGTCCAAAGATACTTCTGAGGTGACTGAAATCAGCAGGACTGCTAAAGTAAAGCAATGGGAAGTATAGTGGGTGGGAATGGCCTAAAAATATTTAACCTACACACACACACACACACACACACACACACACACACACACACACACACACACACACACACACACACACACACACACACTTACATTTACCAGGAATGAGATTAGAACTCCTACCTACCTTGTTATTTGTACTATAGCATTACCCAGTTATTGTATGCACCACAGAGCTTATAGGGCTGACAAGTGTCCAAAGGTACTTCTAAGGTGAATGACATCAGCAGATATTGTAAAGTGGGGCAATGGGAAGTGTACTGAGTGGGAAAGACCTCATAATACTTTAACCTACATACACACACACACACACACACACACACACACACACACACACACACACACACACACACACACACACACACACACACACAAGCAAGTGATGTGATATTACAACACCTACCTCAGTACTATTACACAATGGAGCTCACCTTCATGCTGGCACATGCAATGTTTTACAACTGGTATGCAACTGTCTGCAGCAAGACATCACTTTATGCCTTTCAGGGTATCCCTGTCTATGACTCACTCTATATGCATGTCTCCCTGTCTCTCTCTCTCTCTCTCTCTATATATATATATATATATATATATATATATATAGATATATATCACTGTATGTCTCTTTCTTCCCCATGTCTATGTGTGTGTATACTTGCAATATTGTTATATGTTGCCCATATATATGTCTGTGTATCACATGCAACAGATGCAGATATATCACATATGGGCCACCTACAGTTAGCTGAGGGTAATCCTGTCTGATGGGTGTGGGTAGAGTCAGTTAAGGTGTACATACCTGTCTGTGGGCAAAGACATCTATGCACAATACAGTTATATAGTCCAATGTGGATTTAGACGTGCTGTAATTCTCTAAGTGTAGGAACATACCCAGTATGACCTTCTATAGTAAGAATGAGACTCCATTCCAGAGATAGTTGTACTCCGGTCTGGTGTTTTGTGTGTTACAGCCATACCTCTCAACCTGTTAGTGCAAGGAAGCTGGAGATAGCCTGCCAGAACGGGGGACAATGGGTCAAACATAGGGATATATTGTAAATATTGTTCTTATTAATGTGAAAAGTTACTAGTTAAACAGGGTTTGTTTTAGCAGACACTTTCTGACATAGAGAACGTCTGACACTGAAATGTATTGTGTCATTACTTACTGACAGAAATTATCAGATCATCACAGTAATTTACCTGAGAAATATGAGATGTATAATGCACAGACCAAAATTATGAGCCAAACTATACACATTCTTGTCCAATCCGGCCAGTTGAGAGGTGTGGCTACAACCAATTGGCTGATGAAGCTGTGTAAACAGTCCAGCACCTCAATAATATACTGGCTGGGAATCACCTGCTTGTGTGTTATTCTTCTTAACTGAAAAGTCATATCCTGGTGTGACTGCATTCTTCTCAACTGTACAGTCTTTTGCAGAATATTCAAATGTTTGTCTCATAATGTTGGTCCATTTTTCATAAAATTGTTGTTCTCTGGCAAGTTAGTGGCACATAATTAAAGACTGATGTTAGAAAATAATGACAGAACATTTGAGTTTCAGACTTCATAACCTTCAGAAATTTCATACTGATACAAAACCTGCTTTCCATCAACTTTCTAAGTTTGTGAGAAGCAATATTTAAATATTGTCCCTATTTTTGGGGCTTTGTCCCACATTTATTTATGACCTTGTCCAGATTTCTTGCTCTAAGAAGTTGAGAGGTATGGGCGTGGGAACAGAGTGCATTATACTGAGCAAAGATGTCCATTATATGTGTGGCATATTCCACATAGCACTGTGATTTCCAAGCATATTAGTGGCAGAGCAGTATAGGGTAATGTGGTGAACCAGTGACAGACATTTGTTTATAGGTTGATATGTTGATATGAGGTTACTTGGCTATTGGCCCTTAAGCCCTTATAACCCTCGCAGATGAGAGTGTAGCCCATGTTAAGATGTCAGAACCCAGAGCCCCTGTACAGCAAGGATACAGATGGAATCACGGGACTGTATTTTCCCATGCACTTATACAGAGAGCACTTCACACAGGGTATTGAGGCACTTGGTTTGATGTGGACAGGGAATGTATTCCACAGATGGGGTAGTCTTAGTATTGTTCTGTGATGGTCATAATGTCCTTCATGTATCCTGTAAGCCATATTAAAGGTCTGCACTCTGAAATAGTCTGAACATAAATATGTCAGTTACATCAAAGGTAGGGATGGCCTTCCCCCATATGCATGTATATGGATACATGTCCATCATTGCCATTGAGGTTTCTCCCATATTCAGGTGTATGGATACATTCTCATCAACCTCAGCAAACTGTGGATATGGATGGATTCTAACCATATCCACTGGAAATGCAGTTCCACCTGTTAGTCCACAGTAGTGTAGTGTTCATTGATAACAGTTTATGAGACTTTCCACAAATCAGATGTAATAAGAATACTTTGTGGATATCGATTGATGCTGAGTTTTACATTGTATGCTTCCATGCCATTCAATGAGAGTGGTAGTATATCTGAACAGTTAAGCGTATTACTTTCTTTCTGTATTCACATAGAGCCATCACAGCTTAAATGTATATGTTCACATACTTTTAATGTTCTGTGGTGCTGTTTGACACAGGTAGCTACATATGTTAGCCACACTTGGGTACATTACACAGTTTTGCTGCTCTTTTTGAATTACTATATTGACATATGTTCTGGTATTCCCAATACGCGCAGGTGACATGGTAGGAATAACTGACTGCAGATGATTATAGGTATGAATAATCCACACTTACACTTGCTGAAGTGGTAGTGTGGTGGTTATGAGAATGCTTCATAACTGTCAGCATCCCCACAGAACTGGGTTCTAAACCCTCCTCTGGATATAAGACCTATCCTAAGTGAGGGAATGGAGACTGTGTGCTGCACAGGTTTGTTTGACATTCAATGACATAATCAGCACTTGCTGCATGCTTACTGTGCTTATCTGTACATGATGGCAATACACATACTTGGCATCTATTCTTTTGTATAGCAGAAATAAGTATATGAGGGCATTAAATCAACCTGTACTTTCAATGCTCATCTGTCGATAGGTATACTACATGTATACCACTTCATATGTGCAACTTAAATTTTTACAGGTGTCTTCATGAAGCAGACATGGTAATATTTCCCACCCGAGAAACAAGATTATTTTAGAGGCCCTGGCATTTATTAAGATGGATGGGTGATACATTCCAGAAGAACCAGGTGTGGAGGGATATCACAAACATGGTGAATGCTGTGGGTGGGCATAATCTGTCACATGATGCTTATCACCTCTTTAGCTCTTACATGATACTCTCTGCAGCAAACAGACTCCACCAATATAAGAGAGAGAGGAACACCACTGGTGGTGGGCCACCTGTACCTCCCTTGGATGAAATGACACTATTCCTGGCCTCCCACCATACCATCTGCCAGGATCATTGAATTCCTGAGGGAGGGATTGAGGTTAGTATTCCAGTACATACCTGGGGCTATGGTGATGAAATAATAACAAATAGTTATAAACGATTTTCTGGATATAGGTACAAAAAAGTTATTAATAATTTGTCTAATAGAGATTTGGTACAGTTAAATGGCATGAATAATAGACAGAAAGATATAATGTATTTTGTTACAACTTTTGGCTGTTTCAGTGATGAATTGGTTAAAATGGTCAATCATTTTTGGAAATATTTTAGTTTATTAAGTAGTGTGTCTGCATGGC
Source organism: Protopterus annectens (assembly GCF_019279795.1). Lineage (NCBI taxonomy): Eukaryota > Metazoa > Chordata > Ceratodontiformes > Protopteridae > Protopterus > Protopterus annectens. The sequence continues at coordinate 1,911,011,809 of NC_056733.1, forward strand.
TGAATGCACATTTGAAATTTTCTTATAAAAGAGGTAAAAATATCAAAGATTTTTTAGTAAAAAGTAAGTTTACTATGCCTGTAGTTACTATACAGCATAATTTATCTATGAAGGGCACTCTGAGATGTGGCAAATTCAAAGCTTGTAGTTTTGTAGTGTCTCATTTTTCTTATATTAATAATATATATTTTAAAACATGTTATGTTTTCAATTGTAATTCTGAAGGGGTGATATATGCACTTAAATGCCCTTGTGAAAAATTTTATATTGGAGAGACTAAAAGGGCTTTTAAGGTTAGGCTTTTAGAACATGCTAGGGACATTATTAATAATAAGGAAGAAAGTTCTGTGGCTATGCATTTTAAACATTTACATCATAGTAAAAATGAGGGGTTACAAGGTACTGTTTTAGAGCAAATACATCATTCCTGTCATTCTAATGTTAACATTAAACAAACTTTATTATATAAAGAAGCTGTATATATTTTGAAATTTAATACACTACATCCCCATGGTCTTAATGAAGACTTTAATTGGAGAGTATTGATTTAATGCAATGAATTTGACTAATTTATATTAATTGATTTATTGTATAATTGTTTTGTGTAGTAGTATAAATGTAGTTTTGGTATTTGTAAGGTTTATACTCCTTGAAGGCTACGGCCGAGACGTCAGAGAGAGAGAGAGAGAGAATACATTTGTTTTGGAAGTTGTGGATTCTCCTGTTGTTTTATTTCATCTTTTGCTGGTCTTTGATTGTTTATATACATACCTGTATGTCCACTGTTCACATACACAACAGAATATTTCACCTGAAATTCATGGGCATTCATTCCCACATGTCTTATCTCTTATTATACATTTCACAGCACCACAACAGTGTCATGTACAAAATATTATGGCTGAGGAAAGACCCAATAAGACTGCTTGCATGTTTTGTTATGTAAACACTGCTTAGGTGACACTGTAAGCACTATGTGTACTGATATTTTATTCAGCTGCACAGGGCCATCACATTCATCCCATCATCGTTGCACATCAGGTACGTGTCTCTGTACTCAGTTAAGGTGCAGTATATCCTTGCCTGCCTTTTCCTGATGTTAACAGTGATATGTATGCATTTGTTGCTCATGTTCCATTTAACCTACTTGTTAAAGTAAACAGCAGCAGATATGTTTGGCATCATTGGAGGATGACAGGCTTGGTAAGACAGTCTATCTATCTGCTATACTGTGATATCTTTAAGTGTCACTGTGACCAAATGTGGAATGGTGTTCTGTTCACTTGCACAGAGCCATCATATTCATCCCAACATCATCAGATGTCAGATACGTGTCTCCATATTCATTTAGGGTGATGTGTATCCTTGCCTGCAACTGTCTGTTTTTAAGAATATTTACTCATTTGTTATATTCCACTTTAACCTACAGATTCAACACAATTATGACTATGGTTAGCCTCATCTGAGGATGACAGACCTGGTAAGACAGTCTATGTAATTGCTATGCTACAATATTCTTAAGCGTCACTGTGACCACATGTGTAATGTGGTTCAGTTCATCTGCACAGGGCCATCACATTCAGCCCCATCATCATCACATGTCAGGTACATGTCTCTGTACTCAGTTATGGTGCAGTGCATCCTTTGCCTGATACTGCCTAATCTTAAAAGTGGACTGTTCTCTTTTGTTGCTCATATTCCACTTTAACCTTCAACACAACATTGACTATGGCTGGCTTCTGCTGAGGATGATATTCCTTGTAAGATAGCCTATGTAGTTGCTATACTGAGATATCCTTAAGTGTCATTGTGACCATATGTGTAATGATATTCTATTCACTTGCAAAGAACCCTTGCCCTCTGCAAAACCATGTCAGTCTTCAGATATGTAGATTTCTGCTATGAATGTGTTTTATGCATCAGTTTATTTGCACAGTGATGATATGTACAGGCTTCCTACTGACTTGTTATGTACATGTCTGTTTTTATACCACAGTGGCATATTAACTCTCACTGCCAGAGATGGGGTCAAAGAAGGACATGTCAGGTATGTCAGCATGTATGTGCAGATTTTCAATGCTCTCTAGGGGGTATTGCATCAGCCATGGCCATGCCAAATCAGATAAGTCAATATCGCCACAGAAATGTTAGATATTTATCAAAATATTTAACCCATATTCTGCTTCATTTGCTCTCTGTCAATCTATATGGCATGCATTATCTCTATATTTGCAGCATATCCACTTCCTGCATAGTCTACAAGCCTCATTCTGATAGTATGGCCAGTGGTAAATAGTGTATTACATTGGATTCCCTGGAGGGGAAAATACTGCTGTTCATGGTATAGCCTCATATTGGTAGGATAGTGTGACCAGCCAGTCTGATGATATAGAGGCATCCTATATTGGTTTTGACTATGACCATGACCTGCTATCCCCAGCCTTGCAATAATGGTGACTCTGCCCTACAATGGAGTAAAATGGTTCATCGGACTGCATGTGGGAATGTATCGTTATGTGCTTGGATGCATGTCAAATGATGTACATCTACTCTTATATCCACATGAACATTCACAGCAACATCATGGCAATAACATGTGTGCACTTATTCATGCTCCCTATTATTTACCACACCAGCTGCATGTGTTACATCAGGGTAAGGAGTATGAGCATGAAGAGGTCATGGCAGCATTGGCTGCATAGCATGATAGCATCATATCTGTTGCATGTTCTGTTGAAAGCTTTGTTTTGCCAGTGCTGGAGCAGTGCCATAGTACAAGCTGGGTGTTATGTGGCCTGACACTCATGAGCAGATTACTTCCAATGGAGACAGGCAAACCCTATATCAGTATATCCACACATAGTCCTCATTAGTCACTGTCTGTGTTAATAAGTGCATGCATATCTACTGTTGGTCACCATGTTCAGAACCTAACAGTCATGTCCAGCCATATACATTACTGTACTGCCCATATTCACACTGTGCCCCAACCTATTATTGTCACCACATCCAGCTCCTCCATAAAACATTGTGGACTTAGGATTTTTGGATGTGACAGGGGCAGCCAATACCATAGTATGAGCCAACAGCGTGAGTGCCCTGGGTTGTGTTAGTGTAACACTGGTAGTTACTCCAATGTGTGTCCTGTTGTGTCATCCTAACCCTGTGGCAATGATGACTGCTCTGCTGACCACTGACTATTCTATCTGTTAGTGGTTTATCACTTGTCTGATGCCACAGGATTTTTAAACTCATGTATGTTACATATTAGAATGTGGTCAGTTTTTGTAATTTTGCATATATTAGTCTTGTGATGCTTCTTTTAATCTATTACCTATTTGAATGTTTAACTTGCTATTCATCTTGCTGCCATTTAACTTATTGTTCGTACTTGACATACATCAGTCGAATCTCCAGAGCATCAGCATAGCAACCCATGACTAGAGCCTTGATTTCTACATTTAACATTCCAATGCTTTCTGCCACTACTGGATGCACAGGTATACTTCATCATGCATACCGGTGACACTTGTGACAATTTATTCTGGTACTGCACATGCCTCCCTCTCACCAGAGCATGCACCTTTGATTTCAATTCTCACCTTTGATATTCTCTTGATGAAGTGCACTTTCTCTGAGTGTATTTCTGTTCATACCTGCTCACACAAATCTCTACATATGGTGACTCTTCTACAGCATTGTTGGCTCTTCCATGGCTGCTGTGCCATGCCTGCCCTTGATGTTTTCACATATATCCTGTATTTGTACATCTGGATGGTTCTTGGCATTGCACCCAGCTGTGCATTATATCACTGACTTATGTGTGACAGGACAGGGCATGGCAGGACCTGCATATAGATGCATGAAGATGGTTGCATCTTGTGTGGCAGCAGCCTCTCTGGATCCCTAGATGTCGTGTGTGTTTTTGTGCTAAATTCGTGTGAGTTGTCGAGCTGTCATCTGTCTGTGGAGTCCTTTTGACTTAGTAGGACATGCGGCTGCCTGTGGCTGTGGTTTTTGTTCAATCACTGGATCTGTTACATTTTTTTTTGGAGATATTGTGCTGGCTGCAGCTGTTCAGGCCTTCTGGTGGTAAGCTGTGCTGGATGCGGTTGGTGGAGGCCCAATTTTTGTATGCTGAGTTCTTGGACTGGAAATGGAATTTTTGTTGTTTGTAGGGACTGGACTGGGTTTTGGGTGTTGTAAGTGGTGATGGAGATGATGTTGGTGAAGAATGTAGATGTTTAGACTGCAGAAAAGAACATTGAACTGGTACGGCCATTCAGACCTTCAGGTGCTGGCGGTTATGCTGGATGGTGAGAACTGTGGAGAAAACGTTGCGCTAGTATGGTTGTTCAGGCCTTCAGGTGGTGGTGGTAGTGCTGGATACAGGTAGGGGACATCTGACTTTTTATGCATTATCTATCTACATACAGTTAAACATCCCACGGCAAAATTTAAGTTCACTATTATTGACCGGATTGTTGGTGATAGGAGTCATCAACAAGGTTGGGAAAACATTTTGACACAAAAAGAGAAATATTGGATCATACATCTGGGTGCATTATTTCCCCCGGGCATCAATGATCACCTATAGTATATTCATATTGATACATATCTTTCAACTTTTAAGATATATGTGATCCTGTATAATACCATTATATAAAATAACATATATATGTTGTACTGATGCAGGCCATTCATATTATTCTTGTTGATCATCAAATATATAAATAATTTTCTTGTTTCATACATATAAGATCTGACACTGGTCTTTTGGTCTGATTGATGTTCCTTAACATCATATTTAGTTTTTTTATTCAGGTATGTTTTTTGTTTTTTTATTTAGGCATGTCACTATGAAAGATTTTTATTTGTTTATGTATGTTTATGATTTGGTTCTTTTTTGAATGTTTGCTGGTTAATAATTTGTGTCTTCACAGATCTGAAGATCACTATATGGGGTGTTGGTTTCATTCAGTCTAACAGGTTGAATTTTGATTGGATGATTGGTTTGACTGATACTATAAATGGTATCAGGTGCTGTTGTTGGCTTTTTATCCATTTTTCTTTGCTCCACTGAAGAAGGGGAACCGAAACCGGTCTGGAGCAGGATATATTTTTATATCCTATGTGTACTTTATCAATAAAATACTTTTTGGAACATAACTTGCTGGCCGTTGTGTGATTTGAACAGTTTGGTTGGCCGTGCACTGCTCCACGTGAGAGGTTTGGCGTGCTTGTATTTCTGTTCATACCTGCTTACACAAATCTGTACATATGGTGACTCTTCTACAGCATTGTTGGCTCTTCCATGGCTGCTGTGCCATGCCTGCCCTTGATGTTTTCACATATATCCTGTATTTGTACATCTGGATCATTCTTGGCATTGCACCCAGCTGTGCATTATATCACTGACTTATGTGTGACAGGACAGGGCATGGCAGGACCTGCATATAGATGCATGAAGATGGTTGCATCTTGTGTGGCAGCAGCCTCTCTGGATCCCTAGATGTTGTGTGTGTTTTTGTGCTAAATTCGTGTGAGTTGTCGAGCTGTCATCTGTCTGTGGAGTCCTTTTGACTTAGTAGGACGTGCGGCTGCCTGTAGCTGTGGTTCTTGTTCAATCACTAGATCTGTTACATTGTTTTTTGGAGATATTGTGCTGGCTGCAGCTGTTCAGGCCTTCTGGTGGCAAGCTGTGCTGGATGCGGCTGGTGGAAGCCCAATTTTTGTATGCTGAGTTCTTGGACTGGAAATGGAATTTTTGTTGTTTGTAGGGACTGGACTGGGTTTTTGGTGTTGTAAGTAGTGATGGAGATGATGTTGGTGAAGAACGTAGATGTTTAGACTGCAGAAAAGAACATTGAACTGGTACGGCCATTCAGACCTTCAGGTGCTGGCGGTTATGCTGGATGGTGAGAACTGTGGAGAAAACGTTGCGCTGGTATGGCTGTTCGGGCCTTCAGGTTGTGGTGGTAGTGCTGGATACAGGTAGGGGACATCTGACTTTTTATGCATTGATCTGACTGGGTCTGGAGTCTGAGGTTCTGTTGATTGGCTCAGATGGTCAGTGAGAACGACTTATTTATTAATGAAATAGCAACTTTAAAGAGTATGCTTTTAGCAAGAGGTTATCCCTTACCATTTATAGAACCCATATTCCAATAAGTCATTAAGAAAAGGGAGGAGGGTTTTTTTTCCCCTATTTTAGGTACTCTGTGCAATATCAATGACAACAAGAGGGATGACAATGTTGAGACTACATTTTCGCATACAATGATGCTTACATTCAGCTCATTATATGGGAAGATAAAAGAAATATTAAATGTGAATTGGGCATTATTTGATATAGAACAACAATATAAGAATAAATTAAGGGATCATCCTGTTGTAGTTTACAAGAAGGACAAATCTTTTAAAAATCTATTAGAAACTAATATAACCAAAAGGACTAAAGGTTGTTGTGTCTTTCAGCTTTTCCCGGTTAGGGGTCATCACAGCGGAACTCCGGTCCGCTAATGATTGGCAGTAGATTTTTACATGCCGAGTTGTCAGCCCTGACGCACAACCTTCAATGAAGGTACGCCCATTCACGCATGTCTCCACACAGAAGACGCTCTAGCTGAGAATCGAACAGGACAATGTCTTACTCTGAGGCGACAATGCTACCGCAGCACCAAGGGACTAAAGGTAAAATGGTAAAATGTGGACATTGTAATCAATGTCCACATATGATGGAGAATGAGTCTTTGCTTATTAAGGGGTTTGGTCGGGTACATTTGAAACAAAGGTTTAACTGTTATAGCAAAAATATTATATATATAGCAATCTGTCAACAATGTCAGAATTTTTACATAGGAAAAACTATTAATAGCTTAAATAAGCAGGTTTATCAGCATTTATGCTATTGAACAGAATACTAGGGGCCTATTGTGATTTTTTTTTGAGTATTGAGAGTTGATGTGGCAGTTGAAATGTATGACACATCCCCCCTGGGCTTAATGGGCTTTTTTGTTCCTTTTGTCTTTTTAAATTGAAAGCTGATTTTCACATGTTTCAAATGAAGTTATTTTTGGTTTTTTTTTTATTTCAGTTTTATATAATATATATTATATTATATTGTGATTAAAAGGGTTGCCTGAGGAGGGAGAAAAAGTGTTTTTTTACCCTCTTTAAAGAATAAGGGTGATGTGCAGAGCTGTAATAACTACAGAGGGATAAAACTGATTAGTCACAGCTTGAAGTTATGGGAAAGAGTAGTGGAAGCTAGGTTAAGAAGGGAGGTGATGATTAGTGATCAGCAGTATGGTTTCATGCCAGGAAAGAGCACTACAGATGCAATGTTTGCTCTGAGAGTGTTGTTGGAGAAATACAGAGAAGGTCAGAAGGAGTTGCATTGTGTCTTTGTAGACTTGGAGAAAGCATATGACAGGGTGCCTAGAGAAGAGTTGTGGTATTGTATGAGGAAGTCGGGAGTGGCAGAGAAGTACGTAAGAGTGGTACAGGATATGTACGTGGGTAGTGTGGCAGTGGTGAGGACTGCAGTGGGAGTGACAGATCCATTTAAGGTGGAGGTGGGATTGCATCAAGGATCAGCTCTGAGTCCTTTCTTATTTGTCGTGGTTGACAGATGAGATCAGACAGGAGGCCCCGTGGACTATGATGTTTGCAGATGACATTGTGATCTGTAGTGAGAGTAGGAATCAGGTTGAAGAGAGTCTGGAGAGGTGGAGATATGCTCTAGAGAGCAGAGGAATGAGGGTCAGCAGGGCTAAGACAGAATATATGTGTGTAAATGAGAGGGAGGGTAGAGGAATGGTGAGGATGCAGGGAGTAGAGTTGGTAAAGGTGGACGAGTTTAAGTACTTGGGATCAACAGTTCAGAGTAATGGTGAATGTGGAAGAGAGGTGAAGAAGAGAGTACAGGCAGGGTGGAATGGGTGGAGAAGAGTGTCAGGAGTGATTTGTGACAGACGGGTATCAGTAAGAGTGAAAGGGAAGGTCTACAAGAGTGTAGTGAGACCAGCTATGTTATATGGGTTGGAGACAGTGGCATTGACAAAAAGGCAGGAGTCAGAGCTGGATGTGGCAGAGTTAAAGATGTTAAGATTTGCAATCGGTGTGACTAGGATGGATAGGATTAGGAATCAGTATATTAGAGGGTCAGCTCATGTTGAACAGTTTGGAGACAAAGCAAGAGAGACGAGATTGCGTTGGTTTGGACATGTGCTGAGGAGGGATGATGTGTATATTGGGAAAAAGATGCTAAGGATGGAGCTGCCAGGTAAGAGGAATAGAGGAAGGCCTAAGATAAGGTTTATGGACGTGGTGAGAGAGGACATGCAGGCGGTTGGTGTGACAGAGCAAGATGCAGAGGATAGGAAGAAATGGAAAGAGATGATCCGCTGTGGCGACCCCTAACGGGAAAAGCTGAAAGAGAATGATGATGATTTGTACAATTTTGTTAAGATTTGATAGGTTTTATTAGAGTTATTTGCCCCTGCTGTTAGTATGTTTTTGTGTAAATAATATCAAAACAATGAATTTTAGGGACAACGTTAGGGAATAGGATGTTTTTTAACATAGTTGATTGATTGATTAATTAATTGAAATCATGTGATTATTTTGTATAAAATTGAGATGAAACGGCATGAGATGTATTCTGATGAAGTCAAGGCTGACAAGCAGACGAAAGCGCTAAATTAAAGGATTTGGTGTTGCCTTTTTTTCCTTTTTTGTTATTACTGAGTTTGATCGGAGGGAATCCAACTGGGAGTTTTGGATTTGGCAGTGTTGGAATGGAACTGGAAGCGGTGTGGAGGGATTGCATAACTGTGCATGGAACAGGATACTTGTGCCTTCAATAGTCGGTGTCAGACTCTGCAGTTGTTGTGCTTGCATTTTCTTGTTTTTGTGTTTATGTTGTATATGATATATATGTATGCTGTATATGAGCTTGTTATGTGTATGTGAGCTTTGAGAAATGTAATTTCATTCAGCTGTGCAATTCTTGTGTACAGTCTGAATGACAATAAACTTTACTGTTTACTGTTTATATAATGTATGTGCATGTTCCTTGTCAGATATGTGACTTTGTTGACACACCTTACCATGTTGTTATAATTACAGCTGTTTTCTGCTGTTTAGGCTGTTGTCTTATAGTGCTACACATTCTTATGATGTGTGTACTGCAACTTGGTGTTACAGTGCACCCCCATGTAGATTCTGCTCTTTATAGTACCTTCACACAGTGCACATTCTTATAGGCATTGATATATTGACAGTATAGCTGTCATATACAGACAATAATCATACGCATGATTACAATCTACCTTGACATGAACGCCTTCTGTTATGTGTTCTTTGGGTGTACCACACACATGGCGGCATGGTTGTGTTTGGTGATGTACCTTACCTACAGTGGTCCAGTGCATACTGTTAGTCTGTAGCCATCCAGATGTGCTTGTTTATGTAGAACACATATGTGTATAATGTTTGGCTGATGATATTATGATTGTAGTATGTGTAATGTTCCATTAGGGCAACTACTGGCCTTTTTCCTGTAGTTATTTGCTGTGCTGCTGTAATGGGGCAACATTGTATAAACATCATTGCTTTATCTGCCTACTTCAGTAAATGTGGCTAGCTATAATTCAAAGTTATTAGCCAGATGATGCCATTTTACCTGAGCTAAAATATACAACTGCAATGCCCATCTCTCATGCCTTGTTCTTTTTGCACTTGTGTCCTTCTGATCATCATGTGACAGCTCAGGTAGCTCCACATCAGACATCTGGGGTTCTTAGGGTAGGTCATCCAAGCCTAGAGCTGGCAGGCCACTGCATTTCATTATGAGGGTGTTGTGCAGCACAGAATGAACCAGGAACCAAAACTTCCAAATGAAAAAACAGGAAGAGAAAGCACTACAGCCGAAGTAGAAATGCTGTATCGTATAATATGATGCTGCCACAATTCGAAAGGAAAATCCAGGGCCAATAAACGCTCCAAACAAAGTTTATTAATAGTAAAACAGTACAAACAAAATGCGTCGACCTAGGTTTCGTCCGTCTCCACGGACTTCTTCAGAACACAAATACTACAAAACAAGCCACTTAAATACCTTTCACATTCCAAATTAATGAATCAATTGTTCAATCAATTACATAATGAATAGAAAATGTTTTAAAACTAAAACAGAAACAGAATTTAAAGGCAGCGTATACACCACTATATAAAAAACTGTCAATAATATTATGAACACTGCATGACAGTAAAAACATACGTTCTTTACCTAAGTGTATATATGTTGTTAAAATATATTAAAAAACTCCCTATTAACGTGTTATTGTATATACTTATAAAATAATTACTGAAATTAATTGTTTTATACAAAAACCATAATAAAATTTATATATATGTGTATGTGGAAATGTGGTTGTTTGATACACGTATAATATCTAACCCAATACCGTGCAAAATTAAAATAATCTAAGTATATGTGGTTAAAATTAATATTGTAAAATTGTATGTAATATATATATATATAACACATGAAATAATTTTGTGTATGTTGTACAAATACTAACAATAAATATTTGCAAATAAATATATAAATATATTAATAATTAAATAGATAAATAGATATACAAGTAAAAATGTAAAGTTGTATAATGTAGGTCTAAGACCGTGTCCTCCAGCATGTAAAAAAATTTTTTTATTATTTTTTATTATTTTACAATGTGAAAAATAAATACATGAAGGTTTGCCATACAAATATATGTATGTGTATAAAATTCTATATATATGTAAAAAATGTTTGACCCATAATTAACTAAAATGTATATGTGTGTAATTTAGGAAAGAACATATAAAAATGAATTCCAAAAGCTAGACCTGTGCTAGTGACCCCTAATATTGTTTAACCATAAAATAGGCTTGATGCTAATATATTCGTTAAGTCCAGGGTACTGATGAGCATTTAAAAATATCTGCATCCTCAATTCTAATATGTCTAAATTGTGTTTAGTGATTTTGCCCTGTAAATCCATATTCTGATGTAATACACCAAAAAACTTAAAATGATGATTTTCATGTTGGTTTATATGTCTAGCCAGGGCATTTGTTAATTTATTGTTTTTAATGTCCAATAGATGTTCTTTAATCCTATCCCTCAAATGCCTACTGGTTTTCCCAACATAAAAACCTTCGCACTGTTGGCAAACAGCGATATAAACAACATTAATAGTGTAACAATTAATGTGCTGATAAATATTAATACTATGATTGTTGACTGTCACAGCTGTACCAGTGCTGATCATATGTTTACATATTGAACACCTGCCACATTTAAAATTACCCATGGGTTTGTGAGAAATGTTACCAACTTTTACATTCAAGCTTTCGAACAAATCCTTAAACGATGTGTCCTTCCTAAATACATATGTTACATGCCCTTTGAAAAGGTCCCCCAATGTCTTATCCGTACTTATAAAGTTCCAATTCTTGTTAATAATATTTTTAATTCTCCAAGAAATGTCATTAAATGTGGTAATGTACAATGGAATATTATTACAGATAAATTTCCTGACGTCAACAAATTGACTTTTGTTGCCATTACTAGGCAAACACTCATTACTATTTAATAAGGCCTTATAAAACCCATTTTGCCTTTTGCCTCTCACTTCATTGGCAATATTGCTACAAAAATCCTTTGGGTACCCTCTGTTCAAAAATAAAGTAATAATAAACTTTATTTCTTGTTCAAAATCCACCTCCTCACTGACCATTCTGGCTGCCCTCACCATCTGGCCTTTTACCACCGCTTTTTTCTGATGGTGAGGGTGCCAACTATCAAAATGTAAATATGAATTTGAGAAGGTGGACTTCCTGTATATATTAGACACAAGCTTGTTCTTGTTTTTATCATAAGTCAACTTAATGTCCAAATAACTAATGCTATCCTGACTAATAACATGTGTAAAATTTAAGAACCATACACTACTATTAATATATTCTAAAAAGGCTTTTAATACTGCCTGTTCCCCATTCCATATAATAAATAAGTCATCTAAAAATCGACCATAAAATTTAACATATATAAAATACTCAGAATTGAACACGTAGTTTAACTCCCAATATGTCAATACAAAATTTGCAAAACTTGGGGCACACGCTGCCCCCATGGCTACTCCGCTGTTTTGTTTATAATAAGCCCCTTCAAAAAATATAAAATTGTTTTTTAATACAATATCCATTAGTTTTGTTAATACGTTTATTTTGTTTTGATCATATAGGTTGGTGTAATATAATTGTTCTTCTAACCAGTCAAGCCCCCTGTCGTGGGGTATAACAGTAAATAGATTACACACGTCCATAGTAATAAATGTGTCTCCATGGTTAAATTCTATGGCTTTTATTTTTACCAAAAAATCCCAAGAATCCTTGAGTATGTGTGGAAAAAATTCAATACCAGGCTTTAAATGATAATCCAGAAATTGGCTGATAAAATGTGTTTTACTACGTTTACCATCCACTATGGGTCTAAACTGTAAATTGTCCAAGCCTTTATGTATTTTAGGAATACCGAAAATTCCACTGATAACTGGATACTCATTCTGTAAAAATCACCATTCGTGTTCATCCACCTCACCTTGAAACAACATATCAAAGAGTGTCGTGTCAATTCTTTTGTACGCTATGTTTATTTAATTCCTGCTAATTTCCCTGTATGTGTCTCCCAACAACATAGCATTCATGTAGGAAACATAATCGTGATGGTCCACTATCACTATTCCACTGCCCTTATCGGGTTTCATAATTCTAATATTTTTAGTGGACAAAATCCTATTTAAATTGGCTTCTTCCTGTTCAGTCAAGTTTTTGTTACTAAAATTGTTATTGTAATTAATAAAAGCATCCCTAATGTCATTTTCAGTCACTTTTTCAAAAAACGCCACCTTGTCGTGCATGGGAGGGTTATAGGTACTGGGTTTAGACAATCTATTTGTGCCATTATCATTAATGGCCCAGGAATTACTCTGATACAAAATTTTTAAATTCAACTTCCGGGTGAATAATTTCAAATCCAAAATTGTATTTACCAAATTCCCCCTCCTGCACGGTACAAAACTGAAACCTTTGGAAAATAAATCAACACATTCTTTATCAAAAGACTGACTTGCGTAATTGTATAATTTAAAATCTCCATTATTGTTCACCACGATATTGGGTTTAAAAAACAACCTACATTCTCCCTCCTGATTAAATTGTCTGTTAAAATCATCCTGCAGACACACATTATCTCCTACGTGCTTGTTAACATCAGACAACTTATCAATGTCATTGTTAACGAACATATCGTTGTTGTTTGTATTTGAAATAACTGTATCACCAATTTGTGATTGTCCATCAAAAGCATATACCGTTAAATCACACAATGAATCACTACTGTCTACAATAACTGTGTCTAAAACATCATTAACAAAATTGTCAAAGTCATTTGCATTCGAAATAATCGTGTCGACAACTTGCAGATGCGCATCACAGGCATTTACAGGTAAATCACATAATGTGTCACCGCTGTCCAAAAAATGTGTACAAGCCAGTGGGTTAATAATGCCCACAGATGCCTCCGGTACGTTCTGTTCATCTGGTATGTCTTCTAAAAATATATTGTCTGTCTCTGTGGAGTTAGAGTTAACTTCTTGTATAAAATCGGTACAGTCAAAACAGTTAACAATACAACTGGGCAAAATTGGACTAATAGTCATTTCCGTTTGTATCGACTCTTTGCTGTTAAATGAAAAAAGGTTAAATTGCTTACCAAGTACCTCGTGGTGATGGACGCCATCGGCTACTTACGCCCCACGCGTTTTTTTGTTGAAAATTAACCTTCTTGTTTTTATCAATTTCCCTTCTTGGACGTGTTCCTGTATACTCAAAATCTTCCTCGTCTTCAAAATTGTATTGTCCCCTGAGTCTTTTTGATCTTCTTGGACCTTCTCCCTCACCTGGACTGCCATACTGCCGCGGTCTATAACCTTCCGACTGAAGAGGGGAAGTGATGTCATCTAAAACGTCCATACGGTTGCTACCAACATCCGACTTTCCGTTACTATGACTACGTTGTGCAGGTTTTGATTTAGGATACACCATGCCAGATGAATATACCTTCATGTCTCTTTTAATTTTATTTTGTTTTTTGTCATAAATGATGTTACAACTATGTTCTACATCCTTAATGATGTTAACATAGTTAGTGTAGTATTGATCGAAAAGAAGATCCTGACTAATATAGTTATTTAGTTTGTCCAACTCGGACATGAGTAAATCTATTTTTTTATCGTTGTAAGTAATCATAATTTCCATTAGGGCTAAACCTGTCTTGTTGAAGAGTTCGTGCAACTCTTTTAACATGTCCGGTTCATGCTCACTTCCATTGGGATATCTCCACAGTCTGAGCCCTTTTGGGACAAGCCCCAAATCGATATTTTTGCGCAAGTAACTGTTCTCCATTTGAGTTCTCTTCAACTTGAACATTTTAACCTCAAATGATCGTAGCCACTCTCTCATATTACCTTCCACCAAATTACTCGTAGTGCCCGTGGGAGTTTGTTTAGTATTGAATGAATATTGATTTAACTTCCAAGAGTCACTACATACCGGCTCCACTTGGTCTCTAATTTGCATAGGATTGCCGAGATGGCTACACCTAGTAGTACCGTTATTACCGGATCCTGTAGATGCTAACGGTGGAGTTGCTTGTGTAAGCGGCAAACCCAAACTCCCCGTAGACTCCATGCTAATGTTGGAAGATGTCATAAGTTTGTGTATTAACGTGGTGTGAAGTTTAAGCTGTTCATTCATTTCTTTTAAAAGCACGCCCACTTCGACCACGCCGCCTTCTTCCTCCATGGTTAAAACACAAAATGAACCAGGAACCAAAACTTCCAAATGAAAAAACAGGAAGAGAAAGCACTACAGCCGAAGTAGAAATGCTGTATCGTATAATATGATGCTGCCACAATTCGAAAGGAAAATCCAGGGCCAATAAACGCTCCAAACGAAGTTTATTAATAGTAAAACAGTACAAACAAAATAGGTCGACGTTTACTATTAATAAACTTAGTTTGGAGCGTTTATTGGCCCTGGATTTTCCTTTCGAATTGTGGCAGCATCATATTATACGATACAGCATTTCTACTTCGGCTGTAGTGCTTTCTCTTCCTGTTTTTTCATTTGGATGTTGTGCAGCACAGCATGCATGGTGACCATCTGTGATGCCTGTACTGGTGTGTATTACAGTGCACCCTTGAATGTGTCCAGACATCTGAATATTGCTTTCAGCACTCCAAATACATTATCCATGCTGTTCCATGTTGTGGTGTGCACTCTGTTGTATGCATACTCAGCAGGCATTCAGGGATTGATGGGGCTTTGTGTGGCATCATAAGCTAAGGCTCCAAGGGATAACTGCAGTCACTTGTTTGTAGAAGTTAAAACACACACTTTGTCCCCTTGCTGACAGTTGACATGTCTATATTCTGATTACATCTTGGCTGTAGTCCTGTACTTACCTTGTATGAGCCTCTCTGGAATTTCATCATGTTGGAAAGTGCCCTCTGACTGCTTTCCTCTCTAAATTGCCACATCATGCACACTACAGGGGTGTGTTGCTATGATATTGATAATGAGGCTGTCTGCAGAACACAAAACCTGACAATTGAGTGATGGCTACATCTGTCTATTGAAGTAATGTTCAGCATGCACTGATGCTGGGGTTTTGATTGGCATGTGGGTGCAGTAAATTGCAATGAGGACATGGGGAAAGTTGTTGATGGCACAGAACTACTCCATGTCAGTCCTACACTCCATTGCTGTTGCTGGGAAGTGGATAAATGTATCCACTTTCCTGTTCATTACTGCCAGGAACTGTTCCAGAACATTACTAACAGCTGTCTGGGACATTCCTGCAGCATCACCCATATGCCACTGGAATGTCTCAGAAGCCAGTATACTCAGACTCAGGCACATTTGTTTTTCTACCAGGACTGTGTTACCCTGCAAACTACATGAAAACACGGGGTGGACACATCCTACAAACATCCTGTACCAGCTGTCTGTATAATCTGTACCTATTTATTATTTCCTAGTCAGAGAGATGGCTTAACTATAACTTGGCTCAGTGAAGTACCCTGGCCTACTAAATACAGTAAATTAAGCTTGCTATTTTTTATGCAATATTCTGTGGAGTTTGCAGGATTGCTTAGTAATTCTTCAGGAATTGTAAGTGAAAATGGTAAACCCAAATTGTTATTCTGTTGTATCTTATTGTAATTAGGTGCACCCAATGTGTTTTAGAATCCAACAGGCATGCACAGAGTCTGCAGTTATCTGACACTGCATATATTATTACTTGCACTTGTCTTTCCATCCGTTATGGAATTGCATCCTCCACTAATACAACATCTTCCTTTGGTGCTCTGCGCTGTCAGCAAATTTCTTTTTGAATCCAGCCCTAGAGATTTAGTCTACTGCCTGTGAAGTATTTACATCAGTTGTTAAGATGGCACTTTTGTATTAAGAAAAGTGCTCTTGGGTAGAGGAACTAAGCAAGACTGACCAATCTCACCCCATTGCTTAGCACTTATGCCAGAACCTCTGGTTCAAACAATTTGATTCCCTGAGAGGTTTAAGAGTATTTTGACTGGCTTCACTGAATGCAAACTAAGACTCTATTCATAGGTTCATAGGTTCATAGGTTTATACTAGGCTATCTGCCCTAAGGCATTTATAAGCCTAGCCCAAAGTTTTGTGGCTTACGCCACCCCTTATATGAAAAAATACTGTGCCCATTAGTTTGTTGTGCCTCTGTCCAGCAGTGACACAGAGATGATTCCCAGGGTAAACCTACAATCTCCCATCCACAGGTCAAGATTTCACTTGAACAGAGCCAGCGAGGTGCTCTGCCTCACATGGACCGGGATTTTATTCCACAGCACAGGGAGTCTCTGAGTGATAAATCTATCCCGCCAGCACATCCTATTTATATCCGTGCTAAGTTTTAAGTCGCTTGCTCTAGTGGTTTTGGTGGATTTGGATTTTTTGAGGTGGAGCATGTCCATTAATTCCGGGTTGGACATGGCCTTGTATGTCAGGCACATGTCACCTCTGAGCAGACGGTATGCGACTGAATAGAGCTGGAGTTTCTTCAATCTGGCAGCATATGACAGATTTTGGAGTCCCTTTATCCTTTTGGTGAGGAACTTTTGGGGTCTCTCCAATTGCTGCAGATGTCGGGTGAGATACATCCTTAATGGGGCATTGTACTCAATCATTGGTCTGATAAGTAAAGAGTACAGGGGAACAATGACCTCACTACATCTGGATGTGAATCCCTTCATGATCAGGTGGGCAATGTAGAAGGTCTTTCTAACCACTTTAGCAACGTGAGTGTCAAAAGAAAGGCCACTGTCAACCTGGGTCCCCAGGTCCCTGATAACCTCTTCTGTGCTTAGTGGATTGCCACCTATATGGTAGCTTGGGGTTACCTTGTTTTTCCCGAGGGTATGACTATACATTTTTTGGCGTTTAACTTCAGGCCATGGCTCTGGCACCAGCTATCTGTTTCCGTGAGTCCCTTCTGAAGGATATCCATGTCCGATGCACTTTCCACTATGGCGCCCAGTTTGCAGTCGTCTGCAAACTTTGTCAGCCAAAGTCCTCCCATGTTGGCCTGTACTTCTGAGAAGTAGATGCTGAACAATAGGGGGCCAAGGACCGAGCCCTGTGGGACACCACTTGTGACCGGCTTGGAGTCTGACATAGCGCCAGCAACTCTAACCCTGTGGGTTCTGTCCTTAAGCCAGTTTGCAACCTATCTTGTGACATATGGGTTTACATTTAAGCTGGTAAGTTTTTCTACAATACCCGAGTGGGGTATTGTGTCGAAAGCCTTTGCAAGGTCAAGGTAGGCTGTATGGACTGCCTTTTCCTCATCAATGGCCTTGGTGACTGTTTCAAAGAAGTCAAACAAGTTCAAAAGGCATGATCTGCCCTGGACGAAGCCAAACTGGGTCAGGTCCAATGTCTGCAAGTCCCCTATATCTTTGTTTATGAGCTCCATTATGATCCTCTCCATAGCTTTGCAGACTAGACTTGTTAAGCTTATGGGGCGGTAATTACCAGGGTCCGTAGAGGCACTGCCTTTGTGGAGTGGGACCACAGTTGCCGTACGCCACTCCTTGGGCACGTATCCTGTGGTAAGGCTGAGATTAAACAGCTGCCTTATGTGCGGGTTTAATTCCTCATTTAGCTCATGTAGCACACAGCCGGGGACACCATCCGGTCCCATTGATGCTGTGTTTTTAGCTTTAGAGAGAGCAGCTTTCACCTGCGCATTTGAGATGTCTGGGAGGCTACACTCCGCTGGGATAGTTATCTCTCCTTTAGGGAGGAAGAGGGGGGTGAAGTTTGCACTGAACCTGTCTGCCAGTATGTTGGCAATGTCTGTGGGTTCAGTGATTTTTGTATCATTTTGGACTAATTCTGAGCATATCTGGGAGTTTCCACCCAGGTTCCTAACATAGCTGAAAAAGGCCTTATGATTGTCCTTTGAATCCATGGCAATTTTTCTCTCAAAATTGGCCTTTGTTGATTTTATGAGTGCTCGTATTTTTTTACTAATAATGATCAGGGGTGACTTCCCTTTTATGGATTTTGTTCTATCATGTAATAGCTTTCTCCTCTTATTGTAAAGTTTGTTAATGGCTGGGGTCCACCAGACTGGATGTATGCCCTTTGTGGAAAGAGTCTTGGTTTTATTTGGGATTGCCTGATCCATGCAGTCCTGGAGGTGTTCATAGAAGGCATTTGTAAGGGCTTCCGCAGCTTGGGTTGTGGTTTCCACTGGCTCAGGGGCCTTGAAGGATACCACACCAGTAGTGTGAAGTTTGCTTTAGAGAAGTTCTTCACTGTGGTCTTTTTTGTTTGGGGTGGGGGCGGGATGTGGATTTCCAGTGAGATTAGTTTATGATCAGATCTTACCAATGAGGGATATACTTCCGGTGTGGAGCATTTTGTCCCCATGTTTGTGATAATGAGATCTAGTATATTTTTTCCTCTCATGGGAACAGTGACTAGCTGTTCCATGTCATTTGAATTTATGAACTCCAGGAACCATTGGGCTAGAAAGTTAGGGCTTGAGTAATGTTCCCAGTCTATATTTGGGTAGTTGAAGTCACCCAATATGATGGTGTTTGGAGATACATTTATACCCTCCAGTGTCTTCAGGAAGGCTGTGTGGGGTTCCTGAGTTTGAGAGGGTGGCCTGTAGCATGCTACAATTTGTAGAGCAGTTTTGCCTATGGTTAGTTGCACCTGGATGGTTACCGAAGCTTCGTGCGTTGCCACCAACCTGGAGGTGTGGGTATCCTTTATGAATATGGATACACCCCCTCCTTTTGTGGTGTGGTCCGGGTTTTGGGGCCAGAACGCATGATATGAGGTAAAACCTAATAGTGCTGGGGTGCTCTCAGGAGCCTTGAACCAGGTTTCAGTTACAGCACAGACATCGATGTTCTCCATACTGAGAAGGGCCTCGAGTGCGTGCATTTTGAGATTTAGACTTCTGGCATTGAGCAGCATTACTCTCAGTTTCTTCCCATTTTTGTTTTCTAGGGTGGTAGGTTTAGAATTTGAGCCTTGCCTAAAAAAGGCACTATGGGGGTGGCAAGAGCCTTAGCCAATAACTGGAATCCCAGGGGTGACAGGTGTAAGCCGTCCCTTGCGAAGCAGCGTGGCTTGTCAAGCATGTCATCCCAGGCAGACAGACACTGGATCCCCTTTGAATGACACCAGACATTAAGCCAATTGTTAAAGCTGATCATCTTGTCTCTATATTGTGGCATCATTCTTGGTGAAGGAAGGATACTGCTCAGGGTCAGGGTCATACCTGCCTGGGCTACATAATCAGAGAGCTCCTCTATGTCTCTTTTCATGTAGTCCAGGGAGGTACGTCTCAGGTCGTTCACACCAGCATGGACAATGACTGTGTCATATTTGTGCTTGCCGTGGCATGACCCGAGTGCTTGTGTTATGTAGCGGATTCTAGCGCCCGATAGGCAGCCTACTGTGACCCTCTCCTTGTTCAGCCTGGTGAGTGGGACGTCAGTGTGTCTGACTATGGAGTCACCTATGACAAGTATGTTTGGTGTTGTATTTGGCCTTAAGGGCTGTGACTGCTTTGCACACTGATTTTGTGGTTTATGTGTTGCTTGTGGGATGTCTTGAGGTAGCAGTTGTTTGGGTGTCTGCTTTGGAGGCCACTGCTGTTTAGGTAAATTTTTACTCAGAGCCTCCGAGTATGTCTTTGTGTGTTTATGTGTTTGATTCAGTGGTGTGGTAGCATTATATGAGGCTGGTTTTGTGGTGTGTATAGTTGCCTTCTCCTCCTGTCTGGTCTTGCCAGTCCTGAGTTGAGAGAGCTCAGCCTCCAGTTTGGCTAAATAGCTGCATCTCTCGCAAGTATTTGTGTTATGTGGGAGGAGGAGAGGGTTGTCTGTGTACATGAGGCAGTTATAACATTGCCTCAAGATTCCCCATTCTATACTTATATATATATATATATATATATATATATATATATATATACAGAGATAGATAGATAGATAGATAGATATGAGATATGCTGCAATTTTAATGCCAACAAACCAGTTCTATAGTTTGAGTATGCATCTACTCCAAATTTTACAGATAGATTCACATCCAAATGGAGCTTTGAGTAACTTTATTACATTGATATTTATCAGAATTGTCACCTTTTACCAAGGCAAAATCTGGACAAACATCATACCCTTACATCACACCACCCACATCCTTCTAAATACATGTCCCTGCCTATTCATCTCATCTATGTGTTCTTTATGTGACGTAAATGGGCATGCCTGAGGGAGACACAATGTCTTTTCTTGCCTCTTTTTTTTAAATCTCTGACATATTTGCTTTGTTAAAGTGATACTTTAGTTTAAAAAAAAACAGTGTGAGGTTGCATTTTTTTCGAACTCTAGCATTCTGTTTCATCTGATTATTGGGTAAAAAGGAATCAGGTATATCTGAAAAATCCTACACTTTACCTAGGATATATTTTTTTAGAAACAGGATCCCTCAAGGCATTCATTTAATACAAAGTGCTTAAAGAAAGCGGTATGAGTATTCTGTGGCCCTTTACTGGTGTTAAGTGTCAAACAATCACTGAGACTCAGGAATCCTAATGGTCTTCAGCTTTTATCCTCCTCATCAGGAGTGGCCTTAGGTCAACTGGCGCCCTAGGCAAAAGGACTCCACAGTGCCCCCCACCACATTACCTGGTGCCCCCATCCTGGTCTACCTACACCAAATAAATACTGGAAAAGCGCCCCTACCAGAGCGGCGCCCCTAGGCGGCCGCCTAGTTGGCCTATGCCTAAGGCCGGCTATGCTCCTCATGATAGGAATTACCACCCTATGATGGATGTGGAGCTACAAAGATTTTGTGACTCATGCAGGGCAGAAAATGAGTGGGATCTGATGATACATAGAAAGAGGATTAGTCTAATAATGATATAACACTAAACAGTAGCAGTTTTTAGTTATTAGATATCAGTAATAATATATATGTATATATATATATATATATATATATATATATATATATATATGTATATATATATATATATATATATATATATATATATATATATATATTTATATATATATATATATATATATATATTAGCAAAGTCCCAAAAGATGTATAAACACAATTCCCCAAGGAGCCAAAGTTGTATGGTCTGCAATGTAAATTGATGTTACAGCAATTTCTGTTAGTATTGGTGGTGGTAGAAAACTTGCTGCAAGTTCGTAAAATACAACAATCAATTTAGTACTCACTTGGTCAAACACTCAGTCCATTACTTACTGACGTAAAAATAGGTCCAAAATGTGTTTATATGTTGTATTGGTAAATCCTGCTGGTAAAAAGATTTGCCGTATGCTCATGAAAATAGCCACCAAATGAGTGTATACCTGAGCAACCGCTCATTCCAATACTTCGTATCGTAAACTTGTAACCAACAGATATCCCAAGGGCTTGTAGATAATATACAAAATCTTTCAAACCAAGTATATAATTAAATATAAAATATTCATATATATATATCTTCTTGCTGCATTTATCTGCAGGGAAGCTTCAAAGTTTTCTTCATTGTAGCTGAAGGATAGCATTGCACAGATTAGAACAGCCAGACAAACAGGGGCTAAATAGTGGATTCTTGGGTTTTGGGTTGTGTGGAGCTGAGAGAGAAGGGTGGTGAGGCAGAGACAGAGGACATAAGTCTTAGGTTGTTTGGAAGGGCATTCCAGGATATGCCAATGGATTGGCATATAGTGTGCTCACCACAGTTGTTTAGATTTAATGGTCAGATGGTTGATAATTTTAAAGCCCTCAGTTAGCTGGTTGAGTTTGAGATATTTGGCAGTTTCAGCCATTCTTAGAGACTAGATTTAAAGCAATGATGGAGTGCGATAGGGCATTCAGTTATGAATCTGGGCTATGTGATTGTAGGTAGTAGAAGTTTATTAAGCTCTTTTCTTATTGGGGAAGGAAGGAGAATATGGGAGGCATAAAAGAGGAGGAGGTGGAGTTAAGAAGGCCTTTATCTATACATTATTTAGTTTTTTTTGACCCGATTTAATATTTAAGTTTATAGTCTATGGTCACCTAGTAGTTTTGGTGTGGATGGGGGGTAGATAATGGTGCAATTTTGTTAGGACACATGGAAGGTTGGGTTATTGGTGTTGAGAGGTTTCTATAAAGCAGGCAGTAGCTGAGTGGAAAAAAATAAGTAATTTGGGTTTTGTTGGGTTAGTAAGAGTTTAAGTTCGTTCAACCCATTTTTTCGACAGTGAAAAGCAGAAGAGATTTTCAAATAGGAGGGAATGCTTTGAAAATGAAATGGTCCTGATCAAGATTGAGACAGGGTAGGCTATGGCGTCATGCCATTTGTTGTAAGTTTGGCAGAGCAGCAGATCTGCGCTAGGAGTTAGTTGTTTTTAGTTTTTCAAAAAGTCCGAATGTATCTATGGTTGGGGTTGCCACGAGGAGAGGCGCAAGCTTACTGGCAAGGGGACTTGTGTTAGCCAAGGTGCTATAATTTCTTGTTCTAGTAAGTAGTTAGGAGCATGAGAATATTATGGTTTCTTGGGGATAGTTTATAGCAGAGCCAAATGGCATGTAAGCTATGGACTTTGATACTTTTGGGTAACGAAGAATAAGGTGTGTACGAGGGATGAGAGTAGTGGGATTTTGGGAATACAGGAGGTCTGAAAATGAGGAGTAAAAGTACAAGGGCAAGGGTGGTAAATGAGTTTCTATTCAAGGTGATGGGTGAGGTCTCTGCGTGGATAGGGCTAAGCTGGAGGTAATAGTAGGGTGAGATAATTGGAGAGAGTTAGGTAGGTGGGCGGAGTAGCCTTAGTGGTAGGGAATGGCAGAGAAATGGAGGGAGGAGTGGACAGTTTTGATTGGGTAGTGGTAAGGGGGATGGGCTTGATGACCAAATAAATGGGGAGGGTGGGAATAGGGGCAGGGAGGCTTCCTTAGTTTTATTAAGTATATCAATATTTAACGAGAAGTTAAAAGAACATATAACCAAAGAGTACAAATGCACATGTTGGTTAATGTTTGGGCTGCACTACAACTACTGCTTGACATGTACCTATGTTGCTTGGTAGATATAAATGTGTTGTATTGGAATGTATATAATATAATTACTGTATAAAGCAGGACAAAAACTCATTAATTTGCCTACTGTATATACTAGGACTGACAGTATTTGAAACTTCCTTTCTCTGCCTCACTTGCTGTGTCTTGAAATGACTTACTGTTTGCCATGACTCCAAGTTACTGTATCTCTGCTCTTCTTTTCCACTAATATGTAAACCTGGTCAGTATTGTTATATCTGTTGTTATTAAGGCTATTGGCCCGGGAAATGGCTGAAAAGGGTCTTGTACCAGCCCATTCATCCAGTTAACATGCAAAATAAATAGATAAATAAATGAATAAAATTCCTGATTGGGGCATCTGTGAGCTCTTCTAAATCCCCTGTAAATCTACTTTCTTCTTCCCACATACTTTTGGCAATTATTTTGGTGTAACACAATAAAACTTGAGACACACAAAAATAAAGAAAACAAACATGTTTTCTCATAATACGGACTATTATTCTGTTTAACACTGTTCTTTTGACTGTCAACAAGCAGCATTATCTTGGCTAGATATTGACATGGTGTACCCAAATTTTAAACCACACCCCATGAACTCTAACAATGTCATTGTGCAACTCTGTCAAAAAACTTGATTTTGTGCAATCAATTTGAAATAATCTTTGTGTACTAGATTACACAATGGCATTTACAAGCATTGTGTCATATTTGAAATAACCTTTCAGTTCTAGATTTCACAATGCAATTTACAAACATTGTGCCATCTATTACATAGGTTTATAGATTCATCATTCAAAGCATTATTTTACAAAGAATGATTCTAAGTCTAATACCCTATTTCCCTGAAATAAAAGTGTATTACAGAAAGAACATGGTGAAATTGTGTCTTGCAGACCAATATCAGTTCATAGGTAAGTACTAAGTAGGTGGACTTATGGGTAACTGCAAGCCTAGCCAGTTTCAGTTTTGGTGCTCAAATTAACCTATCCCAGATGGTGTCAGATCAGCCTTACCCATCTCATGGTCAATAATTATATATTACCCCTAATGAGAATAACTGGGATCATACCATATATAATTTGAGTGGGCCCATGCATGGGATAAAGCATTTAGGAACTGCCTCTGTCCATTTGTAGTACATGGGGCAGTCCTGGGGTAAATTTTCTGTTTCCCATCCATAGATTCAGTTGTATTTGTTTATGGACAGGATTTATAATCAACTGTAAAACTACAGAAACGCGTTTGTAAAAATATTTAAAAAAAAGTCTGATGTGGCAGTTTTATAGCTAGGTTTAATTATTTCAATTTTTATTTTTGTAACGTGGCTCAAAATGAAAGCATTACTTTCATTAAAACAACCATTTCTACAGTGACACTGACTCATTTAAAGGATGATTGTTAAAATACCGTTCTGAACAATTGAACTAAGATTATTCTTAGTATTCTCAGTGTTTGGTCTTAAATTATTGAAAATTATCAAAGTTAAGTTTGGTAGTTGTATTAAATGGTAGCCTCTTCCCTGTATTACAAGATACAAAATGTAAAGCATTTCATCTGGGGCATTGACAGCCAGTCTTGCATGTCAGCACCTGTTCAGTTTCTTAATGGAGGGAATTTTGTTACGTTCCTGACCCAATGAACAGAACAGTGATTAACATATAAATAAAATCACAAGGAAGTCATGTATTAAGCCACAGACTTTAGGGCATTTTGAACACAGTCTACAGAATTTAGGTCTGTAAACAAATAACACTCCTGATAGATTTAGAAGAGATAACAATTTAAGTTTGCAAACAAATAACACACCTGACAGACTGTGAGAAGATAAAATGGAGACAAGTTTACCCGAGGCACAGAAGTAAACTGTGTAGGACATGCACTGGAAAAGTTAATGGCTGACTTTACCACAGAACAATTAAATCCTCAAACTAGACCAGTAAATCAGTAACAATAAAAACTCCTACCATATGAGCCATGATATATTCAGCCCCACAACAATGCATCCTAGTAGTCTGTGCTGGTCTGAAATGCTCTTTCCCTGGCATGCTGAACATGATATATTTTTGTGATGAACTTATGTGTTCTATCTGCTAGTCATTCATAAACAAAAAGAAAGCTAGAATGATCAGTAGGTTGTTACTGCAGTGAAATGCATTAGAAGAAGTGAAAGCAAAAATAAACAGCATAATAAATGCACAAGTTGTTTTACGGAGTCTTGGGGTTTCTGCGTCAGATGCTGTCACCTCTTCCATGATGTCAGGTTGTCAGGGGTATAAAACATGCAGCCGATGCTATTACATCAGTTTTTCTTGCCCCAGATGTCAGGAGCCCCCAAAATAGGAAGCAATTACATGGTGTGGAACACCTCCAGTAAAATGTAAATACCATTGCCATAAGATATGGCCAAAAAGAGGATTGGTAGAAAGAATAGAAAAGTCAGGGGGCTGGAGAGAGGGTAACCAGGACAGCAACAGTGAATACACTTGAAAATCTACATTTATGGTAAGTGTACACAACTGTACTATGTTCTTCGTGTTTCACTGTTGCAGTCATCACACTTGGGTTGATTCCCAAAGCTGAGGAAGGTTGGAGGCAGTCAAGAAGAATTGGGGCTGACTAGCAGGCCTTGTAAGACTGCTGTGGCAAATCCAGCTCTGGATTTAGAAAAGATAGGTAAGTGGTAATGCTTGGTGAAGGTGTGTACAGAAATCCAGGTTGCAGCTTCCAGGATGTCCCTGGTCGGGACACCCCTGAGAAATGCTGTAGAGGTTGAGGTAGCCCTAGTGGAATGAGTTCTGATCCCCTGTGAAGTAGGTTTTCCATGGTGTTTGTAGCAGAAATGGATGCAGTGTGCTATCCATTTGGAAATGGTTTGCTTTGAAATGGCCTTGCCCTCTGCCCCTGTAGCAAAGCTGACTAGCAGCTGGTCAGATTTTCTGAAAGGTTTTGTTCTGTAAAGGTAGAACCTGAGCTGTCTGTGCACGTCCAAGGAGTGCAGGATCCTTTCCCCTTTATTCTGAGGATTAGGGAAAAAGGTTGGTAAATGGATGGATTGGTTTAAAGCCACACTGGATACCACCTTGGGCATAAATGATGGGTTGGTCCTGAGGGAAACCCTGTCCACATGGAAATAATGAAGGGTTCCACAGCCATTAGTGCCTGTAACTCAGACATTCTTCTTGCTGAAGTGCTGGCTATAAGTAAGGCTGATTTCTAAGAGAGGAATTTTAACTCTGCTGCAGCAGCAGGCTCAAAAGGGGGAAGCGTGAGCTTCTCTAGTACAAAGTTAAGGACCCAGGCAGATGTGGGAGCTCTCCTTGGGGGGCTTAAATTGTTACCTCCTCTCTGGAACCGTTTGATAAGAGGGTGAGAAAATAGAGGTGGCTCAGTATTGTAATGAGCTGAAATGGCAGAGGCATGAATCTTAATTGATGAGAAGGATAGGCCTTTGTGGAGTAGCTCTGCTAGGTAATCTAGGATTTGAGGTAAGGTGGGCACAGCTGTGTCCTTTCCTTTAGACTGGCTCCAAGAACAATATCTTTTCCACTTTTCTGAATAGAATTGCCTAGTACTAGGCCTTCTGGCCTCTAGGATGACGTCCAGCACCTGTTTGCTGAGGGTTGCTGATGTTGTATTCAGGGGATAAGCCAGGCTGCAAGGTTCAGGTTTTGCAGCTGTGGATGCAAAATCTGTCCCTCCTGCTGGGACAGCAGGGAGAGGGTCTGATGAAGGTGCTAGGGTGGCACTATTGTGAGACTGCTTAGGAGTGTGTACCAGTATTGGTGTGGCCAGTCTGGGGCAATAAGGATTGTCCTTGGCCTGTCCTGTTTGATCTTGAGTAATACTTTTGAGAGGAGGGGCAGATAGGGAAATGCATAAATTGAGAGGTTTTCCCCATATAAAGGATAGGGCATCCACTTTCCATGCTTGGCTGTGAGGATTTCTGGTGCAAAATTTGCTCAATTGATGTTTTTTTTGGGGGGCAAAGAGGTCCACCTTTGGAGTCCCCCACCTGTGGATTAGAAGTTTGAATGAGTTGGGTTCCAGCTTCCACTCGTGTGGGTCCAGTAGATTTCTGCTTAAGTCGTCTGCCATTGAAATTTGTATGCCTGGCAGGAATTGAGCTTGCAGGTGCACTTGGTTGCTCGAGGCTCTATTCCACAGGGGCCATAGCTAACCTGCAGAGTGGGTTGGAATGAGTTCCCCCCTGCTTATTTCTGTACCACATAACTGTGGTGTTGTCTGTCTTTATCAGGAGTTGTCCTGGAAGGAAAAGGTATTTGAAGGCTGTCAGAGCATTCTGTACAGCTAACATTTCTTTTTGATTGATATGCAGGGGAAGTTGTCCTGGGCTCCATTTGCCTTAAATGCATTTGCCTACCATGTGAGCCCCCCATGCATAGTCTGATGCATCTGTTGTCAGGGTTTGGGTGGCGAGGGGTTGAGTGAAAGGAAGTCCCTTGTTGTGGTTGCATGCCTCTGCCCACCAAAGGAACTCTGCCCTTAGACAAGGGATAATAGGAATCAGTATTTCCAGGTCCTGAGAATATTGACACCAAAGACTTTTTAAGTACCATTGAAGTTCCCTCATATGCAGTCTTGCACATGGAATTAGTAGAATGCATGAGGCCATGAACCCTAGGGCTTGCTGTATTTTCCTTGCATATAGCTGAGTTTTGGTGGCCATTTGTTTGAAGTAGTTTGTCAAATAAACCTGTTTTCCTGGAGTGAGGAATGCCATCTGGGAAGTTGTGTTCAAGCTTGCTCCCAGGAATACAATCTTTTGGCTGGGCACCAGTTGTGATTTCTTTTCATTGATGGTGTACCCCAGAGAAGTTAGAAGCCTCTTTACAAATGCCAGGTGCTGAAGTAGCAATTCCTGACTGTCCACCTGAATCAGGAAATCATCCAAGTATGGGTAAATTTGAATATTTCTCTGCCTGCAGTATGCAATGGCTGGAGCCAGGCACTTTGTGAATACCCTGGGCTGTGTACTACATTAACTACAAAATGAACTTGTACCTCACTTAAGTGTCATGTTTAATTATAGCCTCACCTCAGGCTTCATGCCCACTGAGTGGCGCACAGCTACAGTTATCCCAATCCACAAGAGGGGATCCACCTTGGATCCCAGGAACTACCGTCCCATCAGTCTGATGAGCCTAATCTGCAAGGGCATGGAACGCATTATCATGGAACTTATAAACAAATGTTGCATCAAAAGAGGTCCCCCTGCACGAAAGGCAATTGCACGGCTCTAATACTGTAAATTCAAAAAAACAAAAGATGATCCAGCAAACCGTGAGACAGTAAAATATATTTATTCAATGAAGAAACGTATTTATTCAATGAAGAAACAAACCGGTTTCGGCTGGTATACACCACAGCCTTCCTCAGTGTAACTGATATACATTGAAAGTACTCTTTTTATAAAAAGTAATTAAATTGAATCAAACCTGTGATTGGGTAATCAAAATTGTTCATTTAAACCCCCCCAGTTTAACAATCCACTTTTTTCTTTAGAATCAAGAATGGAATGCCATCCTGCTTTATTGGATTTATTTCCTTTGATAATGTCAATGACCATAAAAATAAACTTGGCACATGGATGTTTTACAGAGTGTTTGAATAAAGCACTACTTTTTTTTTTATTTCTCATATCACTAGTATGTTCAGAAATTCTCAGTCTGAATGGACGTGGACGTGAGGTTTGACCTATGTAAAAGGCACCACAGCTACATGTAGTTAAATAGATCAACCATTCGCTGCTGAAATTGGTAAAATAAATTAGTGTCCAAGACTGTACCACAGTTCTTGCTTGTGAATTGTTTAGACTTAAAAACCTTATTGCAATGGGTGCAATGACCACATGGGTAACAACCTGTAAGCACCTCCCCTGTTAGTGTAGTTTGTACATCATAAGAAGAGACTCTAGAATGTGAATGTTTATAATGGTTGAAATATGAAGCTAAATTTCTGCCCTTACGAAATGAAAAGTAACATCTGTCTGGTAAAACATTATTAAGGTTGTGGTCGCTTTGTAGGATATTCCAGTGTCTTTGTATACTGTTGATTAATAAATCAGAATTCCTACCATAAGTAGTCACTAACCTAATGGGTGATGTTCTCTGCTGCTCGTGTTGTTTATAATCCAAAAGTTCTTCTCTATTGAGTGTGTTGGCCCAATTGCTGGCCTGTAAGACGTGTCCCATCTGATATCCCTATCCCTAAATCTGCGAGTCAGATCCTGTCTGTATAGCTGAAAAGTGGAATCATGAGAACAAATGCATCTCATTCTGATGTACTGGGATTTGGGGATATTTCTTGTTATATGGGGTGGATGAAAGCTGGATGCATGGAGGAGGGTATTATATTGGGGATACTTCCGGAAAACTTCACTATATAATGTATGATCAAATTTCCTAGAAACAGTAACATCAAGAAACATGACTGTATTTAGATCAAAGTTAACCATGAAGTGTAAACCCCATTTGTTTCCATTTAAATATTCAATGAATTCAAACCGATATTCTGTATCCACCCTCCATACCATCCAGCAATCATCCAAATAACACCTCCATATGTCAATTTCTGTTAGATATAAATTATGACCTGCATCGTAAATGAGCTGTTCCTCAGTAAAGGCCATAAAAAGGTCAGCATAGATTGGGGCAAAGGATGCCCCCATAGCTGTGCCCTTAGTTTGCCAGTAACAGGTATCTTGATAGAAAAAGACATTATTGGTTAGCACATGCTCTGTCAGACCTAATAGAAATGAATTAAGTACTGGCTGATACAAATTTGATTTATTCAACCAGTATGCAAGGGCCTCTAAACCAGCAGCATGAGAGATATTAGTATAGAGGGCACTAACATCTAGAGTACACATCAACCATTCAGGTTCAACTTGGGTATCTGAGATGATTTTGAGAAACTCTGTAGTATCTTGTATGCATGACATGAACCATCCCAATAAAGATTTGAGTTGTTGGGTAAGAAATAGTGACAATGGTTCAGTAATAGAGCCTCTTCCGGACACAATTGGTCTTCCAGGTGGATTGACAGGGTCCTTGTGTATTTTATGCAAAAAATAAATGTATTGGCTCATAGGATCTTTAACAGTAAGATGTTGCATAACTTTATCATTAATGATGCCATTTTGCTTGGCTGACAAAAGAAATTCATCTGTTTTTTGAACTTAAAGGTGGGATCCAAAGGCATCTCCAAATAGTACCGCCTATCTTGAAGTTGTCTTTTGGCTTCAGCATCGTATTGGAGCCAATTCATTACCACTATGGCCCCACCTTTATCAGCAGAAAGAACAATATCCTTATTGTTTTGTAATTCAGATAGTGCTTCCCTTTCGATCTTTGAGAGGTTGTTCAGTTTATAAGTCAACTCACCAGTATTATAATGTAAATCTTTGAGAACACTGATTGAAATTGATGAACTATTGGATTCATGGGCGGCATATAACTGGATTTATGATAAGTAAATTCTCTATCCACACCCAAATCTGTAGAGTTCTGAAAATGCAACTTAAGGTTAATAAGTCTACAAAAAGCCATAACATCTTGTGCCAAAAAATCTTCAGTAACCAAAAAGCCAGGAATAAAATTTAAACCTTTATTCAAAAGTTCAATTTGTGTGGTGGTCAAAACCACATCAGATATATTCAAAACATTGTCATTTGGAGTTATTTTTGAATTATCAGTTTCAGTAGACCATTTATGTTGTTTATTTCTGGCATGTTTTCTGCCTGCTCTCTTGTATTTGGGCCTAAAGGGGCTGAACTATATGCCCTCTTCAGGGTTGGTGAGTCTGGTGTGTGCTGCATGTCTGTATCCATATATGAGGACAAGTCATCAGTAGATGACCCTGTGTCAATAGGTTGCTTTTCCAAAATAGACCTTGGTCGTTTTCTTTTGGGAGTTCGAGTTTGAGCTTGTTGAAATCTGACCTGTTTGCTGATACTGAAAGGGTTACCAAGCTGATAATCTGTTTGGTCCCTTTGAATTTTTTAAATCTTCCTTGTTTTTAACTGTTCTTCAAGGCCAGATAGGTCCTTGGCTAGTTTGTTAATATTGCTAATGAAAAAAGGCTGTCCCTGATGTGTCTGTGCTTCAGAACATAATTTAGTAACTTCTACAATCTGTCGATCAATGACTCTATCATGAAATTTAGCCAGGGCTTCAACGAAGCCCATAGTGGCTTGTTGTTGGATGTTTGCCCATTGTTTATTCAACTCATCATCAGCCTCATTGACTAATGGTTGTGTTTTAATCCGTAATCCTCTTGGTGTGATCCCTTTAGCCATATATGCTTTAAAAAGTTTTGAATGCCAGTCATGGGATCTGAGGGACCTCATACTCTTCTGTAGTTTATCAAAACATAAACCACAGCTTGATTCAAGGCCTAAAGTAACCCCATTTGAAATATTGTCATTTACAGTGCCCAGTCCAAAGACTCCCAAGTCCTCCCTGTCAGGTGACAAACCCTTTAATATTTTGGTTAGTTCCATTTTGAACCAAATATTAAACGAAATATACTTTGTTAATAGTGGGTATTAACTTAAACCAACCATAAAAGTTAGTTTGAGAATCCTGGGACCCTTATTATAGATCCACTTAATAAATCCTTCTAATATCCAGGTATCCAAATTTTTGATGGCAAATTTAGCCCTTGCCAAATATAATGGCAATGCTAAGTCGTATTGTTCCAATTAGTACCAAGTACTTATATTTATAATAGAATGAACAATAGTAGCCCATGTACTGTTCTTGAACCAAATGTTATATGGCCCACTTTATAGGTTCATAGGTAGGTACTGGGCTATTGGCCCTAGGGCCTATACAAGCCTAGCCAAAAAGGTACCCTGGCTTTCACCACCCAAGAAAATTATTTTCCTGTGCCCCTGTCAAGCAGAACCACAGAAGTGATCCTTGGGGTGAATTTCCTATTACCCATCCAATCATCAAGATTTTTCTTGAAGAGTGTTAATGAGGAGCTCTGTTTGACATAGATAGGTTGTCTGTTCCAGAGTATGGGAAGTCTCTGGGACAGGAATCTATCCCTCCAGCATGTTCTGTTTATTGTGATGACAAGATTTAGGCCCCTAGAGCATGTAGCTCAGAGGGATTGGGATTTCTTTAAGTGGAGCATGTCCAACAGCTCTGGGTTTGACATAGCTTTGTATGTTAGGCAGAGATCGCCTCTAAGTAGGCGATATGCGACGGAGTAAAGCTGGAGTTTTTTGAGACGATCTTCGTAGGGCATCTGTTTGAGGCCAGTAATCCTCTTTGTGAGGTATTTTTGCAGCCTTTCCAGTTGTTGTAGATGTCTTGTGAGGTACATACCAAAAGGGGCATTGTACTCTATAATGGGTCTAATGAGTGATGAGTAGAGGAGAACAATGACCTTTTTTTTCTGGATGAGAAACCTTTTGTGATGAGGTGTGCCACGTAGAAGGATTTCCTGACCACTGTGGTGATGTGATTATCAAAGGAGAGACTACTGTCCACCTGTGTCCCAAGGTCTTTTATCAAACTTTCGGTGTTAAGTAGACTACCGCCTATGTGGTAGTTCATGGGTACAGAGTTTTTACCAAAGGGGATGACAATGCACTTTTTGGCATTGAGCTTGAGACCATGTATTTGACACCAGGCATCTGTCTCAGTGAGGCCCTTTTGTAAGATGTCCACATCATTAGGAGTTTAGATTATGGCTCCTAGTTTGCAGTCATCTGCGAATTTAGTTAGCCAAAGACCTTCTGTGTTAGCCTGTACTTCAGAGAAGTAGATACCAAACAGGAGAGGACCCAAGACTGAACCCTGTGGTACTCCACTTGTCACTGGTCTGAAGTCTGATTTGGAGTCTGCTACTTTCACGGTGTGGGTTCTGTCAGTAAACCAGTTGGCAACCCATCTTGTGACATAGAGATTTATACCTAGTTTAGTGAGTTTATCTATAATTCCAAAGTGGGGGATGGTGTTGAATGCCTTGGCGAGATCTAGATAGGCTGTGTGAACCACCTTATCCTCATCTATGGCTTTGGTGACTACTTCAAAGAAGTCTATCAGGTTAAGGAGACATGATCTGACTTTTACAATCCCAAACTGTGTGGGGTCCAGAGTTTGGAGATCTCCAATGTCTTTGTTTATGAGTTCCATGATGATATGTTCCATGGCCTTGCAGACGAGGCTCGTCAGGTTAATGGGGTGGTAGTTCCCGGGGTCTGTTGTGGCCCCCCCCCTTTGTGGAGTGGGATAACTGTTGTGGTGCACCATTCAATGGGCACAAAGCCTGAGGTGAGGCTATGATTGAACATGGTACTTAGGTGGGGTGCCAGTTCATTCTGTAGTTCATGTAGAAGGCAGCCTGGGATGTTGTCAGGTCCCATGGATGCTGAGTTCTTGGCTTTGGAGAGTGAGGTTTTTACCTGTGCAGCTGTGATTACAGGAACTTTGCATTCTTCCAGTATAAAGATGGGCCCTTTAGGGGGTGAGAGGGGGGTAAAGTTAGCACTGAACCTATCTGCCAGGATGTTGGCAATATCAGTTGGTTCTGTATATTTAGTGTAATTGTGCTGTAACTCAGAGCAGATCTGAGTGTTGCCATTGAGATTTTTGACATAGCTATAGAATGCTTTGTGGTTGTCTTTAGAATCAGTGGCAATTTTGTTTTCATAACTAGCTTTAGAGGATTTTATGAGGGATCTCAGCTTCTTACTGAGGCTGACCATGGAGTTCCTCCAATCGTGGGATTTTACTCTTTTTTGCAACAGTTTCTTTCTTCTTTTGTAGAGTTTGTTTATGACAGAAAACCACCAGATTGGCTTCCTTTTTTTGGAGGATAGCATCTTGATTCTGTTAGGGATAGCAGGATCCATGCACTCGTGTAAGTGCTTATAAAGTGCATTTGTGTAGGATTCAGCAGTCGTACCTCTATTGTCCTTCTGCATGGGTGTCGTGAAGTTTGCCACTTCTGTCTTAAGAAGCATGAAGTTGGCTTTGGAGAAATTTTTTACGGTTGTTTTCTTAATGCGGGGTGGGAGCGGGATGTGGATGTCTAGGGTGATTAGCCTGTGGTCGGATCTGACCAACGAGGAGCTGACCTCTGGTGTGGAACACCGGTCACCCATGTTGGTGATGACCAGGTCTAAGATATTGCTGGCCCTGTTGGGGGTGTGGATAAGTTGATCCAAGGCATTGGAATTGATGATTTCCAGAAAACGTTGAGCAAAAGAGTTGGTACATGAGTAGTTTTCCCAGTTAATGGTAGGGTAGTTGAAATCACCCATTATTAGAGTGTTGGGTTGCACCTTAATATTTTCCAGTGTATCAAGAAAAGAGGAGTGGGAATTCTGGGGCATGGTGGGGGGTCTGTAGCATGCTACAATCTGGATTGTGGTTTTGCCCAGAGTTAGTTGAACTTGGACAATCTCGGATGCATTATGCCGAGCAACTAGCTTGGAGGTGTGGATATCCTTAATGAATATGGACACGCCTCCACCTTTAGTGTTTCGGTCCGGGTTTGGTGGCCGAAAGGTGTGGTATGAAGTATAGCCTGGTAATGCATGGGGTGCTCTCTGGAGCATTGAACCAGGTCTCTGTCACTGCACAGATGTCAATGTTCTCCATTTTAAGGAGTGCCTCAAGTGAGTGCATTTTGAGGTTTAGACTTCTAGCATTGAGTAGCATTACCCTCAGAATTTGTTTGCTTGTACCTGTTACAGTGGTGAATTTGTCATTTGAACTTTGCCTAAAAAAGGCACAATAGGGGTGGCAAGAGCCTTTGTCAGTATTCAGAATCCCAGGGGCGACAGGTGCAGGCCATCTCTGGCAAAGCAGCGTGGTCTGTCGATCATGTCATCCCAAGCAGACAGATACTGGATTCCCTTTGAATGACACCAGAAGCTTAGCCAATTGATTATGATATTCAAGACAATGCTACGTCCATTCCGAATCAAGCTGCCATGCATATAGCTAGCCTCTGAACCATATAGTACAATGTTGGTCTAAATATTAACCCAATATATTGAGTACAGAAAAAAAATCTGTTCATTAGTACCAACAATACCTTGATCAGTCAACCCTGAGGTCAAATGGAAATCAGAAGACAGGGCACATCACAAACAATGATAGATAACACCCATCCCAGACCTGGCATTCAATCTTATAAAAGGAAAAAGTGAAGCTATTTATGGTTTGGGGGTCATCCAGCAAAATATAAATATCCACTGCCAGTATCCACTTAATTGAATATCAAAAATGTGGTCTTGTCATCAATTGAAATCTTAGACATGACCCCCCATAGATTTAGTACTTGCCTGTATCTAAAAAAGGGGGAAAGGCTGTCGATATATATATGTGCTATTATTATCACATTGACCTACTGTTGTAAAAACAGATATTGTGTGTAATAAATGATCTAACACTTAAGTACCCAGATATATAAAAAAGATTCACAGACCCCTGACCTGCTATCTAGCAATATATTGAACTGGCTAACAAAAAATAGTCATCATATATATGTAAGCCCATAAAGTCAATACATTAGTTATAAACAATGTTAATATAGTGATACAGATATCAAATTCTGGACAAATATTATTTGAAAATGCTGCAGTCATAACATGTATTTGGCAACATTAATTTTCTCCTTATTATATGTCCAAGAAATGAAAAACTAATAATACTTTAACAAGGAAGGCCCCAAATGGGTCAAACAGACCCTCGTATTTCACAGAATAGACCTTCCAACAGATCCCTGGTATAATAAAGTTAGGAGATAAAACAGCCACACATATATATGACCAAGAAAAAGCTCAGTTCTTTTACCTAGTATTGGTTGCAATGTTAAAATGGTGACCAAAAAGCCAGAAAAACAGTTATAAAAAGAAAAGGGTTGGGAGGGCAGCCTAATGGTTAAGGTGTTTCCCTTGCAAACACAAGGTATGGGGTTTGAATTTCACAGGAGATAACTGGCTAGGCTTAAATGGCTCGCAAGGGCAGTCAGCCTAGTACTAACCTATGAACCTAAAATCGTTGTAAACTCCTAATATATTTGTTAGAAATAAGATAATTTAGTCAAAAATACACTTCGTTAATGCCCTTCAAAAATTATTAATTGCATTTATGTCTGCCCATAAAATATTGTATTTCCTATGATCCAAAAGACCCAGGAAATGTTGGTAAGCAAATGTTATATAAGAAAACACACTTAATACATGGCATATAATTCCATAACAATAATTTGCCTCTTGTTAGTGTCCAAAAGCGTGAAAAAACAGGCTATACATGAATATGAAAAGTCCCAACGCTATTCGGACCCTCGTATCTCATGGCAAATTATTCCAAACTGATCCCTTAGTCCTGATGTAATGAAGAAAATCGGCCACACAAATGCGATCTTTAATCTTTCAGAAAACCCCTTATTACCAATGGTAGCTCCGTTCTAGTTTCAACAGTAGGTCACAAAAAAATGGCGGCCAGGAAGCCAAAAACTCAGTCAAAAACTGATATATATCAGAAAAACATAGAGTCATTCAAAAGCTCGTGAGATGGTACAAAACAAAGCCACAAGTGCCCGTTTTTTGTCCCGGAAGTAATCAGCACAAAAAGTAGTAAAAAATAGTAGTAAAAAACTACATTAGGAACAGCCAAAAAATGAATTGAAAAAACGTCCCTAGATGGTCCGATTTTGATAAACAGAATTGTGTTAAAAATAAATGTAGACAAAAGCCAGAAGGCTTATTATTTACCCAAAGTCAGAAAATGCCCAAGAATGTAGAAGCCAACATAGCGATAATAATGGCCCTTGAAGACTCGTCTGGACTCGATTTCTCTTTTGTTGCTGAACTGCCTTGCATCAGATGCGGTTGTTCTGATCAATAAACCAAGATTGCAATGAATCACTGAAACCTCATTAATGTAGCCAAGTTGTAGGAAAAAATAAACCCACTTCCCAAACAGCAAGTTTAAGTTAGTTTGAAGTGAGCTGCAGATAAGACATGCAGCTCACACCAGTCTCACAGACCCCCAGCAAGGGATGAAAAAAATCTGTGTTGCATCAAAAGAGGTCCCCCTGCACAAAAGGCAATTGCACGGCTCTAATACTGTAAATTCCAAAAAACCAAAAGATGAGCCAGCAAACCGTGAGACAGTAAAATATATTTATTCAATGAAGAAACGTATTTATTCAATGAAGAAACAAACCGGTTTCGGCTGGTATACATCACAGCCTTACTCAGTGTAACTAATATACATTGAAAGTACTCTTTTTATAAAAAGTAATTAAATTTAATCAAACCTGTGATTGGGTAATCAAAAGTGTTCATTTAAACCAGGTGGGAATACCCCCCCCCCCAGTTTAACAATCCACTTTTTTTCTTTAGAATCAAGAATGGAATGCCATCCTGCTTTATTGGATTTATTTCCTCTAATAATGTCAATGACCATAAAAATAAACTTGGCAGATGGATGTTTTATAGAGTGTTTGAATAAAGCACTACTTGGGGGGATCCACCTTGGATCCTAGGAACTACCGTCCCATCAGTCTGATGAGCCTAATCTGCAAAGGCATGGAACTCATTATCATGGAACTTATAAACAAAGACATTGGCAACCTTCAAACACTGGACCCCACCCAATTTGGGTTTGTGAAGGGCTGATCTTGTCTCCTGAACCTGACTGACTTCTTTTAATCAGTCTCCAGAGCTGTTGATGAGGGTAAGGCAGTCCACACAGCCTATATGGACCTCACCAAGGCCTTCAACACCATCCCCCACTCTGGAATCATAGATAAACTTACTAAGCTGGGCATAAATCCCTACATCACTCAATGGGTTGCCAACTGGCTTACTGACAAAACCCATACTGTAAAAGTAGCCAACTTCAAATCCAGCTTCAGACAAGTGACAAGTGGAGTACCTCAGGGTTCAGTCCCAGGACCGCTCTTGTTTGGCATCTACTTCTCTGAAGTACAGACCAACACTAAGGGACTCTGGCTAACAAAGTTTGCAGATGACTGCAAACTGGGAGCCATTACTGAATCCCCAAATGATGTGGATATTCTACAAAAGGGCCTTACAGAAACAGATGCTTGGTGCCAGAGCCATGGGCTCAAGCTTAATGCCAAGAAATGTATAATTATCCCCTTTGGGAAAAAACATGTACCCATGAATTACCACATAGGTGGCAGTACACTAAACACTGAAAGTGTGATGAGAGACTTAGGGACACAGGTGGACAGTGGTCTCACCTTCAATAACCACATCACCACAACAGTCAAGAAATCCTTCTATGTGGCACACCTCATCACTAAGGGCTTTTCATCCAGAAAAAAGGAGGTCATTGTCCCACTGTACTCATCCCTTATTAGACTCATTATAGAGTACAACGCCCCGTTTGGTATGTAACTCACAAGACATCTGCAACAGCTGGAAAGGCCACAGAAATACCTCACTAAAAGAATCACAGACCTAAAGCAGATGCCCAATGCTGACCATCTAAAAAAAACTCCAGCTATACTCTGTGGCATATCGTCTACTCAAAGGCGATCTCTGCTTAACATACAAGGCCATGTCAAACCCTGAGCTGTTGGACATGCCCCACTTAAAGAAATTCCAATCCCTTAGAGTCACATGCTCCAGGGATCTAAACCTTGTCATCAAAATGAACAAAACATGCTGGAGGGATAGGTTCCTGACCCAGAGAATCCCCATACTCTGGAATAGACTGCCCATACATGTCAAGCAGCGTGCCTCCTTGGCCCTCTTCAAAAGGAACATTGACGATTGGATTGGAGATAGGAAATTCACCCCGGGGATCATGGCAGTCTCCCTGCTAGATAGGGGTCCAGGGAAGTAAATATTGTGGGAAGAAATATCCAGGGAATTGTTATGGCTAGGCTTGGATAGGCCCTAGGGCCGATAGCCTAGTACCAACCTATGAACCTAGAAGAGCCCAGAATGATAGTGCTGAAATAAATTACAGAAAATCTCAAAGCTGCTTGCAAGCTTAGTGGACTAATTCAAGATTTTCATTCCTAAAAAATTATTCATCTATACTGCTTTCTTCTGTAGGGCTACCTGTGTTTACTAACTTTAAAGAGCCTTGTCTTAAATTTACAGGAGTTGGCCGAACATCCCTAGTGTCTTCTGTATTTCCAGCTGTTAAAGAGTTGTATTTGGTTGTTTCCTAGTATCTGACTGATGAAAATATTCATCAGTCTGTGTATCTTTGTTTTTTTAAACTTTCACATCAGGGAAAAGTGGACATTAGTTTCTATAGTTTCAACTTTGATTCTTTTAATCACAAAAAAGGAGCTTTCCTTGTCAAGGAGACATTTTTCCATCTAAGACAAACAGGGTTTTCTAAGTCTCAGCTTTTGTTATTTCTATATACATCTTACATACCTTAAACTGGAATAAATCTCCCTGGTGTAACAAGTCATGTAAACAAATCTTGTTCATCTCATCCACTGTACATTACAGAAGCTAAGAAGATGATTACCTCGCTCCTTGCCTCCTCTACTGAAAGCTTTGAACATGGTTCTTTTCATATTTGCTAAATGCAATGACAGTTCTCCCTGGAGTAGGGATTTGTAAACATACCCCCTTTAAAGATCATGAAATTGAAAGGTATATATGATAAGTACATCCTGAAAAAACAAAATATGATAAAAGAAGTAAACAAAGAACATTGCTGCCTGCTATTCCAAGTAGCAGTAACTTCTCAAGCAGTTCAACTCTTGGGCCCACTGTTCCTTATATACATGCTGTTTGAACCCCAGTGCCACTTGCTAGAATAGGAGCTTTATAAACATTCCCTCTTTTAAAGAGTATCAAAGAATAAAGTATGTAGGACAGATAAGTTAAACAATTTAAATAAAAGAAATCAAGTGTTGCTGGCTATTATACCAAATAAGAATACATTCTCATATATTTGAACTCTTGGGACCAGCTTTCCTTACATACAATAAGCTAATGCATAGCTTATGTAATTTCTATTCTTTTCCCACAGAAAAGTATGGGTACTGATGAATGCAACAAAATAATGCTAACAGGTCCAGAAGAAATGAAAATAAGAAGAAATGCATAATTTTCAACAAAACTGCATGAAAAATAGTATAATATCAACAGGGAAAGTCTAAAGAGGAGATGAGTATACTCCAGGATCAATTTTGCACCAAATGTAGTAATTTACATAGCAGAATTCCAAGCTGCACTGAAAGGGCCAGAGAAAACTAGGAACACCAGCACATGGAAAGAGATCTCAGGGAAAAAATAGCAAGAAACAGATGTTCCACAAGATATTGAAGTAACTCATACTTAACAGAAAGGAAAGCCCTTGGATGCATCAATAATCAATAATACATTTCCAGTGGCCATTCACAAATGCAAATGGCAGACATCGAAGGCATACACAAACCTGACACCTTCCACTTGAATCTCTATATCCAGCACAGTGCAATTAAAAGAACTGATGGACATTAGCCTTGTCACTGAAATGAAAATGGAACATTACAGTAAAGAAAGAAAAGACTGAATTGTGTGGAATCACACTGAAATCAGATGATGCAGCTTGCTTCACAGATGAACAGGCTTGCACAGAACAAAAGACAGAGTGAGACAAAAGAATAATCAACAACATTCTGTAATCATATCTTTGGGGAGAAATATGGGCTACATAAATAAAGCAAGGAAGTGAATATGATTTCTAAAGCTAAAAGTTCATGAACCTAAGGAGGGTGCACGCCAAATGGACCCATGTAAAATAGCTTTAAGAAAAGGGGCATTCTAAGTGAGCAAATCCAAATGAGTGGATGCTACGATGCTTAGTGAAAAACTGGACGCAGAACAACTTGTTAAAATATAATGTTGGACATTTTTACCTATTTTGTAGCTTGCATTATTTTGTGTATTCTTTCTTTTTTTCATCAGTTTATTTCTGAAAAATATTGCACAACAAGATCAGTTTAATACTCAGTTCTTAACTTCAAGTGG
This sequence comes from Protopterus annectens, assembly GCF_019279795.1. Taxonomy (NCBI): domain Eukaryota; kingdom Metazoa; phylum Chordata; order Ceratodontiformes; family Protopteridae; genus Protopterus; species Protopterus annectens. Next base: position 1,911,053,579 of record NC_056733.1, read on the forward strand.
TACTTTAACACCTTGTATGTATGCACTGCTACAGACACACCTGTCACAGCAGACAGTGGAACAAGAAACAGTATAGTAGCATAATGGTTTAAAGCTCTGCCAAGATGAATACAGAAACAAAGAAGAGAATTAATATGGAGAGCTGTTGGGGGTACACTGTAATTCACAATAACTGAGACTGGAGCTGGCGATCATAAAGCTGGAGACTAGGCAAGCTTATGTTGAAAAATCAATGGTAAGAGGATTGGCAAAATGCTATCAGAGCTACTTAACAAAGTCCAGAAACAATTAACAAATAGAGGACTACAACAATAGACAGGAAACACTATTTAAGTAGGTAAGAAATAACAATAACACGGGGAGGGGTTAAACAGAGCTGTCACAAAAAAGCATGTATTCACACCTGCTGCTACCAAGTAATATGTAATAGGCATGGGCTATGGTCTTTAATTCCCACACCACTGATGCCAATATTTGATGTAATATGGGACCTGAAATATGGATTTGACTCCAACCACTGGTAACACTTATCATACAAAAAATAACTGTCATGAACGGTATATGATAAATGTTCACTGCTGCTCTGGATTAAACAAAAAAACACCACAGTGAGCTTTAGACTGTACAGCTACAGTTCAGATTTATGATCACTGGCTCCCTAGGAATTCATCTGCCTTAAAACTGTGTCCAGTACCATCCAGTACATTCTTACCAACAGTACTTAAAATGTGACCAAAATTATTTTGTACAGACAATTTCACAATATTCTTTCAGAATGGGGGTTAAAGGTGTCACAATGCACAATGTTAGTTACCCTGTCATCCTTGTAGGCAATATAAATAACATCAAGATATACCATGGTTTGAAGTAAAACAGCAACTTTATTGTTACCCAAAATGCAAACAGGAAGAAAAATGTTAGCTTCTTCACTCATCATAAACACATTGGCTACTGGCAAATTAGACTCAGTGGATTATGGCATGCAACACTTGTTATATTCACAATACTATTATATATAGTTACAATGCATACAGACACAGACCATCTTTATCATTACATCCCCCTCCACCCGAAGGAGAGAAAGGGGGGACAGAAACCTCTCTCTAAAGCATGGAAAATGTTATAGTGCACTTCCAAAGCAAATATAAATTTTTTTATTTCTTATTGACAGTCTGCATGCTTTCAAACTTTTGCACATGCTAGACAAGCAATTATTCATGAAATCCCAATAACTAAGGTAGACATTACTCTTATCAGAAATAGAATAACACATTTTATATGAGGAATATTGAAAACGGTTATTTATCAGTCTGTATTATTTGGCTACAATCCTGATACCTTGACAAACTTCAGACCTCAAGCCTACTTCAATTCATATGAAATGAACACTTTGGCATATTGTGATGAGGATACTACTTTTCTATCTTGGAGCAGTGCTAAGCTATTATGTTCAAACAACTGTGTTTTGGCAATGCAATATCAGTACATTAAATGTTTTTCTGTGCATAGCAGCTGGCCTGTGCATCTCAGACATATGTAATTACTGTTTGTAACTCATGGTCTATTGTGGTAGATTATTTCAAGTTCTCTAGTATGTTAGTAGTCATAGGTTGTATTGTCATAATGCTCTACACATAGGTGGCAACATTTTTATTGTGCAACTTTAAGTGATCACATCTAGGATGTCTGGGTAACATCTCAGCCACAAGCAACTATTTTCTAGGCACATGATTTGCTCTGGCATTAAACTATGTCAATCTTTTGAGTCATATTTGGCATCTAAGTGGTACCTTGTCCGAATCATTGGAATTGGTTAGGGGAACTAAAGGCTTTTGGTCATTTGGGAGATGGAAGCTCTCTAGCCTCAACAGCTATCTTGAGAACTTCTCACATGTTCACACACTTGCAAGGTACTCCTTTTCAATCTGTGAATTTCTCTTTCCTACATCAGTTAGCATTCTGGACCAGTAATCATAGGTTCGTAGATTAGTACTAGGCTAACTGCCCTTGTGGGTGATTTTAAACCAAGCCAATTACTCCATGTGAGAATCAAATCTTGCACTTTGGGTCTGTAAGGCAAACACCCTAACCATTATGCCAAGCTCCCACTTATAGGTCACAACACTTGTTCATCCATCTGCAGTGTTGCAGTTCCCAGCCATTGGTACAAGCATCAGCACTCACTATTGTCAGTTTGTTAACATCATAGTATGGTAGCTCTGGAACAGTTATTAACATTTCTTTAACTCTGCTGAAAGCTTGGGCTTGAACATTTTCCTGTGACCAGGATATATCTTTCTTTAATAAGCCTATCAGTGGCTATAGCACTGTAGACATTTATGGTACAAACTTGACCCATAAATTTATCATCCCTAGGGCCTGCCACAGCTCAGTCACACAGACTGAACTCTTTAGCTCTGCTATTGCTCTGCCCTTGCTTGCATCTGGTCTGATTCCACTATCACTTATGCTGCAACCAAAATACTGACTCTCAGATTTTCTAAAATCACAATTAATTTTGTTTAGCTTTTAAACTAAAAATTTTAATAGTTTGAAGCACTCCAATCTTGCATCAAGTGTCTCTTCATCAAGACCGAAGTCCAGCACATCATCCATGACAATGACACCTTCTTGCCCTTTTAACAAATTACTCATCACTTATTGAAATATTTCTGGTGCTGAAGTTATACTAAAGACAGTCTCCTAGAACAGAGCATTCCTATTGAAGAAATGAAGGTTGTCAGCTTTGGGCTATCTTTCCCTAGGGGTGTTTGCCAAAACCTATGAGGTGAGTCCAGTGCGGAGGTCATCTTGGCAACAACCAGTCTGAATGTTGTCTTCTAATGTACATAGACTAAATCATTCCCATGCGACTTATCATTAAGCTTTTTCAAACAGAAAAATATTCAAATGCTGCCATTCATTTCTGTAACTGCTACCATTGGTGCACACCATTCAATTGGTTTTGAATCACCCTAAGAGCTTGCTTTCTTTTGAGTTCTGCATCTTCTTAAGACACTGTTGACAGTAAGATTCTTCTGGCTGTGGTCAAGGCATATGGGACAGCATTTGAGTTAATTTTATCTTTACTAATATACAGTTAAGCAGATCAGCTTTGCCAAACACAACAATAATGCCTTTGTCACTTATGGCATATGGCAATCAGTCTAATCTTATATGCCATTGTTCTGCTAAGCAGATAATTTATCAGCATATTAATATCAGAACTCATGATTTTACCCCTTCAACTCCAACATGGCCAGAAATCTACCACTTGAGTTTGCTTGCAGATCTACATATTTCTGAGTCTACTCTGTGTAACCACAAACACTCTATGATTTTCTGTAAGTAACATTAACCACTGTATTAATCTTGAAACTCACTAGGGTTCCATCAATAATGAGTTCTAATTGCCATTCTAATTCAGAATTTGGTATAGCAGCTACTGAATGCAAGAATAATGTTTTTGGAACACTTTTCAGTTTTATTTTCAGTTGCCATTTCTTTGATTAGCTCAGTTTTACAAATGACAACAAAATGCCTCATCTTATTATATTTCTTACACCTTCTGTCACATGCAGCACACTTCTTTGACTTAGTTTGTGAATAGTTACATTTTGTGCATTTGCCAAGCTTATGTTCACTGTGTTTCTCTTTCCTACACATTACTTTGGTCAGAATCACATTTCATTATAAACTTGTAATTTTCTCTGCATTTTACATCAGACTTGTTATTTGTCACATTCTAGTTAGTATTTTGTTTATATACTAGTTCAGTCCCTCTAAATTAACTCCCAATTGTACATTTTGAGACACAGTATTATAATTTATCCCAATTATAATACTGTGTAATCTGTCTCATAGGTCTCATAAGTCATGTAATATTACTGTTCAGGGTCCAAGACCATCAAGGAACATGGATTCCATCAGTTTGGGATCATAAACTGAATTTCCAACCTAGCTATCAAATTCATTCTTAAATAAGGTAGAATTATTTATCATTCTAATCCTTACAAGAATTTTATTTATTAATACTGGAATTATAACTGCGGTGGTGGTGCTGTGGTAACATTGTCGCCTCACTGTAAGACATTGTCCTGTTCGATTCTCAGCTAGAGTGTCTTCTGTGTGGAGACATGCGTGAATGGGCGTACCTTCATTGAAGGTTGTGCGTCAGGGCCGGCAACTCGGCACATAAAAATCTACTGCCAATCATTAGCAGACCGGAGTTCCGCTGTGGCGACCCCTAACCAGGAAAAGCCGAAAGACACAACAAATACTGGTATTATAACAGTAATGAAGTTATGTCTTGAAGTAGTTTTCTCTAGTGGTGTAAATAATTTTAAGTAGTTATGCCTCAATGAAACTTTTATCTGGTTTAATGTTATGGTAAAATTCTGATGTAAAAAGGAATCATAAAATACCTTTTAGGCCAACAATATTTTGCCTCAAATGTAGCAGATGTTGAGGAGAAAAGATTTAATACTTTACATCTTTCTTTATAGGACAAACATTTGACACTACGTTTATTGTTTGTGAAGCATCTTTGCACACTTTCCAAAACTGAAAGCTGTCTTCTATTGTAAATGCAAAACCTGTTGTTATACTTTAAAACAGGATGTATGCATGCACTATAAATCAGACAAAGACAATTACTGTTCTTAGTATTAAAATTCTTTAACAGTTTTCTGAGTTGTTACATAGCTCTCCATTTAATCATATCAACGTTTGCTAAAAAATAAATTATTAGTGATTAGAATTCTCAATAAGTCTTTATAGCTCTCAACAACATTGAAAAAAGAGTAAGAAAAGCCATATATGGGGTGGTTAATCTCAGGCTCACCAAAGTACATTATTGATAATTTTTCTGCACTAAATTTTAAATCAGTAGACTGAGCCCTGAAGCAAATAGCAGACAGATAGTTATTAATAGTCAAACCATCATTATCAATAGAGCTAAAAAACAATCTTTAAGTTATCGGTACTTGAGATGATCCAGTAGTGATTGTTCCTATAAGACATTGTTGACAGAATGAGGACCAGCAATGATCCCTGTGGAACACAAATACTCATTGGAAAGGGATCAGATTTTTAACATTTAATTATAACTGACTGTGTTCTATCAACAAGCCAAGATATGATTTATCTCCTAATTTAGAGATTAATGCCAGCTTTAGTCATAGCATTAAATATCACCTGATGGGGGATAGAATCAAATGCCTTTGCTACATCCAAGTGAACTACACCTGATGAAATTCCTACATTTAATGCTTGAGATGTGTTTTTATAAAATTCAGTGAGATTTGCCAGTGTAGATTTACCCTTTAAAAGCCACATTAACATAAATCTAATGTCTCAAGATTACCATTATTGCATATAAATTTAGAAATGCACCTCTCAAAATGTTTTCCTGTATTAGGTGTTAGACATATGGGTTGATACTTTGTCACTATGTCCCTACTACCCTTTCTATAAATTGTAGTGACATAGGAAGCTTTCCAGGAACTGGCAACGGTTACAAAGTATAGTAAGATGTTAAACATCAGCCTCATCTTAACTGCAGTGGTATCTCTTATATTATTTATGTATTTATTTATAAGTATCAGCTGAAGGATACCGGGCCCCAAATAGGTTAACTTTTTAATGTTATGTAGTACTTTCTTTATGATGTCACTACTGAAAATGGGACATGGAGAAACTGGATCAACCTCATACCATTTTTCATCATAACTCTGGACTTGCTTCTTCGTGCTACATGCTTTCACAAATGATTAGTTAAACTTGTTAGCTATTAACTTGGGATCTTTTATTAAGGTGTTATTTACTTTAATCAGTGAACTAATATGATGTTGTCTAGAATTTTTACTAATATATCGAGAGCAATTTTTTCCTGTTAGTTGAGTCCTAGCATTTTTTTTTCATAATAGGAACAAAGTTTAGCAATTTGCATTTTTAAACATTGTTTACACAGGTTAATCTTTTTTATTATAACTGCAAGTAAATTTCTTGTAAATTCTGAATATTGTGCTCTGTTATTTATATATGAATATATATATATATATATATATATATATATATATATATATAAATGTGTGTGTGTGTGTGTGTGTGTGTGTGTGTGTGTGTGTGTGTGTGTGTGTGTGTGTGTGTGTGTGTGTGTGTGTGTGTATGGGTTCACTTCACATGACTGAATCTCAAAATACTGAATTTCATTTGACTGAGACCACAATACCTAATTTTCAAAATACTCATTTGACTGAGTCTCATTATACTAAAAGCTTACAATGCTGAATTTCAAAATACTGAATTTTAAGCCATAGAAGTGATGTATGTTTCCTTTCAGCTGTGACCTGCTTGTGATAAAAATACATTACTGTAACTTAAAGTGCCGGCTGTCAGAATACCGATAGTAGCATAGAAAGTGGTGTTGTAGTGTTTTTAAATGTAGGTATGTCTCTTTATATTTTTATGGGAAGTATCTAAAGTAATATGGTGGATGCTTCGGGCAGTAGCAGCAGTATGCACAGTACTGTAAGCTAAGTAAAAGGTATATGCCCTTTTACCCACTGTAGTGCGATCCTGGAGTTAGCATATATTTATATAGTTGGGGGGTGTGGGGGATGTGGGGGGCTATTTGGTTTTATATCATCCAGTTTCTGTTAAGAGGCTAAGTATGTAGTTTTTAAGTTTTGGAAAGAATTAGTTGTTGGTGTTGTAAGTGTGCATGTCTATGGCTTAAAATTCAGTATTTTGAAATTCAGTATTGCAAACTTTCAGTATAATAAGACTCAGTCAAATGAGTCTTCAGTATTTTGAAAATTAGGTATTGTGGTTTCAGTCAAATGAAATTCAGTATTTTGAGATTCAGTCATGTGAAGTGGATCCATATATATCCATATATCCATATATATCTATATATCCATATATATAACTGGCCACAAGGTGGCACCCTTACTATTTTTTCTGCTGCTACTTCTCTTTTTCCCATTCCCAGACTTATCTTCTGCCCCCTTAACCTTTCACATCTGTCCTTTCACTGAAACTTTTTCCAGAACTGCATTTTAGCCTACCCTATCTTACCTTACCTTGTTTCTTCTGATTCTAGCTGTTCTACATACTTCATTTCTACACATTAGCTGACTAACTAATACACTTTCTCTACCTCACTGACTTACCTGTTAATTCTTCCCATTCACTGATTGTTTCCTGCTATACTCCAGACTACAAGTCTTGTGTCTTCCCGCTCCGTTCGCCCTCCGGGCTCACTCCGCTCCCCTACCCTGCCCCCAAATCCCACCCGCCCCCAGGGTGTTTACCTTTATACTCTCTTAACCACTCCCCCTCTATTTCTCATTTCCTTTTCAACCAACCACTCCCTTACTTCTAACCACGCCCTACACTAATACCTCCACACCCACTAGATAAACATCTCCCCCTATCATCTCCTACCTGTCTCATAAAGGCTACGCGTTTGCTCCTCCTCTGCCTACTTCCACTTATTACTCTCTTATTACCAACCTCTCCCCTCACTTATATCTTCTCACCCCCTAGATACAGACCTTTCCCTATTCATCTCTAGCCTTTCTCACTAAAGCTAGTCCTTTTCCTTATCTTGCTAACTATACTGACTTCCCTCTTCTCTTAACATGCCTAACCTATGCCATTGTCTACTATTAATTTCATTGTTCACTTCACTTACCGCTACCTATTTCCTTACCTCCTATGAACAACCCCTTCTCAAAACACTTTTCATATCATCCAAATACACTACTACATCACTCCCTGCTTTAGGCACAAGCTTTAACAATTCCACATATAACCATAGCTACATCCATGCTAAATATCATCAACTTTTTCATATAAAACACTCAATTCTTAACAATCGAAAGTTAATTGACTTTAATCCCAGACTTATCCAATATCATAACCTTACTGTCCTCCACTCCCTTATAGATGGAGATATTCATCCTAACCCGGGCCCAGAATTCCACTCATCCTTCTCTAACAGTAATGAATCTCATTCTATCCCCCTTCTATCAGCCCAATCCAATAAAACACTCTTAATTGCCCATCTTAATATACGTAGTATCTGCAACAAAATTACTCAAGTTCATGCTCTCCTAGATGCTTACCACTTTGACATCCTTTGTTTAACTGAAACATGGCTTATACCAACAATAATAGATACTGAAATTATTCCCCCAGGTTACAATATTATTCGACAAGATCGCATCAAGAAAAAAGGTGGTGGGGTTGCAATTCTTTATAAAGCAGGATTACAAATCAACAAAATAAACCACAAACTTCATTCTGATGGCAATGCTGAAATAATTATTTCAAAACTACAACTAAACAACCAAAAATCACTTAATATCATCTGTACTTATTTCCCTCCAGGTAACAATCACGATAAACTAGAAGACCTATTAAGTTGGCTTTCTCTAAATTATCCACAAGAAACTATACTACTAGGAGACGTTAATACCGACTGGAATTTATGTAATAGTACCAATCCATCCTCTCTGATCAACTTAAATGGATTCACACAACTTATCAATTCCACAACTAGAATAAACAAATCCAATAACAAAGAAAGCATTCTTGACTGGATATTAATAAATGGTCCAGAGCAAAACTATAAAACAGGAACCCTACCTGATGACCTTAGCGATCACTCTCTAATATATATAATCAGACACAAAACAAATGTTAACATTTCTCCCCCTGTTAGAACTATACGCAGTAAAAAACACTTTGACCAGGAACTGTTCCTAACTGAACTTAAACATTGTAAATGGGAACCCCTTAAGTCCCTTCCAATAAATGAAGCAGTATCCTACTTCAATAATACCTTCTTAACAATCCTAGATCATCATGCCCCAATTCGTACCATAAGAGTGAAAAATAAACCAGCAGCATGGCTCACAAGTCAGACTAAAAAGCTAATCCTTTCCAGGAATAAATCTTGGACCAAATGGCGTACCACAAAACTCATAACTGATCAAGCAAAATTTCAGGCAACAAAGAAATATAACTAAAAAAGCAATCCTACAGGACAAGAAAAACTTCTA
>NC_056733.1:1911067865-1911105369 GCF_019279795.1 Protopterus annectens
AGCTGTGTGTGCACGTGTAAGCCACTGTGAGTGTGTTTCTGCTGGTATGCACATTGCTCCCCCCTGAGGAAACAGAAAGGAAAAAGGAAGCAACAGAATTAGTAGGAAGCTAGCAGGGAATACTGCTGGAGCTAGCAGGTGAAAACAATTAGAAGAAGGCAATTACACAGGCAGAATAGTAGCTCAGCCAAGCACTTAAAACTCTGCAAACAGCAGTGCAGGATGTTTCTCTCAAGAGACACTGCAAGACAGGAGTAAGCTTATTAGAAGTGAAAACTGAAAAAGCTGAACTCAGAGCAGAAATGCTAGGGGCTGCCATAGCTGTCATAAGGAGACATAGGCGACTTGCTGAGGGTGGTGACAATGCAGATGGTGCCAGACTACCCACAGTGAGGAGATGGAGAAGAGTGTACAGGCCCAGGGTCACCTACCATGGGTTACATGAGCTGGAGAAGGTAGAGCACTATAGAGTGGACAGAGACCTCCTGCAGCAAATTGTTGAGCTGTGCAGGCCATGCCTCACACACAGAACCAACAGCGGGGAACCCATCCCAGTGGAAACCAAGGTATGTGTTGGCCTAAGAATACTAGCAACAGGTACCTTCCAGAGACCAACTGGTAATATGATGGGGATATCACAGGCATCAGCCTCCAGGGTACTGCACCAGTTCCTGGATGCCATATCAGCACATGTCGGTGATCATGTATATTTCCCCAATGCCCGTGAGGTGTTGGCCAGCAATATGCGTCTCTTCCAGCAAATAGCGGAATACCCTGAGGTAGTGGGTGCAATAGACTGCATGCACATACGCATCAAAGCACCAGCCGGTGAGCGGGGTTGGGCCTACGTTATCCACAAGGGCTTCCCCTCCATCAACTGCCAGGTCATGTGTGATGCCCAGGGCATAATAATGAATGTGTGTGCTGGCTGCCCTGGGAGCTACCATGATTCCCATATCTGGCATTTGACGCAGCTGTACCAGACATTTGCCAATGGGGACATCCCACATGGACACCAAGTAGGGGATGCAGGTTATGCACTGGAGCCGTGGCTGATGACACCCATCAGAAACTCACACACACCTGAACAGGAACGCCATAATGAGGCACACGCACAGACACATAATGTAATAGAGCGTGTGTTTGGGCTGCTCAAGTCACGGTTCCAGTGTCTGGACACATCTGGTGGAGCCTTGCAGTACTCACCAACTACATGTACCCAAATTGTCATGGTATGTGCTATGCTACATAATATGATCTTACGAAAACAACTGCAGCAGGACCAGCATAGGGCCGGGATAAACAGCCCACCACCATTGCCAAGGCCATCACAGGCAGAGCGTGACTCTGAGGAGGAACAACTTCAGCCTGCCCCAGTAGGCAGAAGGAGGCGTGCCCAGTATGCCCTGGCCTTGGCAAAGAGGCAACGCATAGCACATACACTGGCTCAGTAGGAACCCTGGGAATGATACCCCTCTCTGACTCACTCATATAATAACAGGGATGCCTAAAATGACATAACCTGCTCTCAAACATGTACAGGGAGTGTAGTATGTGCATCTGACAGAGGCAGCCCTGCAGCACCACCTGAGGCATGAATGCCATGTGTTAAGCAATGTAACACCATGTAGTATATGCACACTTGAGGACCCTGACTAACATCCTACCCTCACCAAGCATCATGCCACAATATGACAATGAGATGATCGCTTGCAATAATTGGCTGAAGTATTGCAGTTAGTCAAAGGGGATCCAATGTGTGCCAGCCTGGGATGACATGCTGAGCATGACATGATGCTCCACCTGCTAGGACTGGCATGCACCTATCAGTGCAGGCCGTATGGATACTGGCAAAGGCTGTTGTTACCCACAGCGTGCCCTGAATAGGTAAGGGCTCAAAACACAAACCTACCTCCATAGGTATCACAAGGGATAAGAACCTAGATGTAATGCTACCCAATGCCAGAAGTCTAAACAGCAAGATGCATGCAGTCTAAACTCACCCAGTATGGAGAATGTTGATATCTGTGCTGTAACAGAAAACTGGGTCAAGGCTCACAACAGCACCCTAACACTACCAGGTTACACCTCATACTATGCTGTACAGCCTCAAAACATGGAACAAGCTACAAAAGGAGGGTGACTAGCAATAATTGTCAAGGATAACCACACCCCCATGTTGGTACCACAACAAGAAGCAGCATGGACTAGCCATGGTCAAGTAACAGTGGCTAAAACTGCCTCCCAGTTTATAGCCTGCTACAGACTACCATCCCAACACCAGGAACTGCACCTGGCCTATGTTGGAATACATGAATATATCAATTCCTCCAAACCACATTATATTGGGTGACTGAAAATACCCAGACATAGACTGGGAGCATTATACTAGCTCCAACACTGTAGGACAAAAGTTCATAGAATCCATAAACCAAAATGCCCAGGAAGAACTTACCACTCCCACAAGACGGGTAAGCATACTGGATGTGATAATCAGCAACATGGGTACTGGATAGCAAGATGAGAAGTGTATCGCTCACTGGTAAGACCAGACCATAGAGTAATCACACTGGATATACACATCCTGACCACAGTTCCTGGCCAGAAAACCACAGTGAAAAACACGAGTAAAGCAAAAGTTGAACTCCTCCAAACTGATGTGGAATCCATTAAAGGCCCTGTGCAGGTGCAAAATATGGACCACACCTCAGAACCTGTTATACAGGCATCCCATGAACACTGCCAGGAATGCTTGGATTATGCAATCCTAAATTAAAACAAGACACAATGCCATACATGCAGGCATCTGGCATGGTGGACTCCAGTCATTACCAAACCATGCAAGAGAATGAGGAAGCTACTACATGATAGAGCAAACATAAAAAGGGAAGTAATCACTGATCAGTAGTATGGCAATAAAATATGTCCACACATACAATCCACTAAGGCCAGCTACAACAAGTTGAATCTGTGAATCTTGAGGCAATGTTACACCTGCCCCAAGTACACAGACAACCCTCAACCCCCCCCCAAGAAATACAAATATATGTGAGAGATGCAACCATTTATCCAAACTGGAGGCTGAGCTCCCTCAACTCAGTACTCCCAAAACTAGTCAGGAGGAGAAGGTAACCACACACACCACAAACCCAGTCCCACATAGACCTATCACAACTGCAAACCAAAGACATAAACACAGAAAAACATTCCCTGAGGCCCGAATTACAAACACACCACACCAACAGAGGCCTCCAAAGCAGACACCCAATCAAACAACCTCCAAACATAGCACATGCAACACATAGTACACAAAGCTGGTGTGCCAAACAGTCACAGGCCAGAAGGAGAAACAACATGCCTGATACAGTTGTAATAGGTGACTCCATAGTGAGACACTCTGCTGTCCCTCACACCAGACTGAACAAGGGAAAGGGTACAGTAAGCTGCCTGTAGGCTATTACAATACGCCACATAACACAAGTATGCAGGTCACCCCAAAGCAAGTAGAAATATGATGCAGTCATAGTCCATGCTGGTGTGAATGACCTGAGATGTACCTCCCCAGACTACATGAAAAGAGACATAGATGAGCTCTCCGATTATGTAGTCCAGGCCGGTATGACACTGACCATTTGCAGCATCCTACCCTCACCAAGAATGATGCCGCAGTACAAACACAGAATGATCAGCTTTAACAAGTGGCACAATTACTGGTGTCATTCCAAGTGATCCAATGTCTGTCTGCTTGGGATGTCATGCTTGACAAGCCACTCTGCTGTTCCAGGGATGGCTTGCACCTGTTACCCCTGGGCGTCTGGATATTGGATAAGGCTTTTGCCACTTCCATATAGCCTTTCGTAGGCAAGGCTGAAAAGACTAACCCACCACTCTAGAAAACATAAGTGGAAAGAAACATAAGGGTAATGCTGACCAATGTCAGACGTGTAAACCTCAATATGCATGCTCCCAAGGCCCTCCCCAGTATGGAGAACATTGATGTCTGTGCTGTGACAGAAACCTGCTGCAAGCCTCCTGACAGCACACCAGCACTACCAGGTTATACCACATATCATGCGTTATGGCCCCAAAACCTGGAACAAAACATAAAAGGAGGGTGAGTATCCATATTCAGCACAGACACCCATACGTCCAGGTAACTGACAATGCACAAGGCATTGGAGTCCACCCATGTGCAACTAACCATAGGCAAGACTGCTGTACAGTCTGTAGCACGGTACAGACCACACTCTCACACACAGGAACCCCACCCAGCCGTCCTGAAGACAATGGACAGTATGAATGTCCCACCAAATACCAAACAAGGTACTCACAAATTACCACATAGGTGGTAAACCATTATGTATGGAAGGAGTAATCAGGGACCTAGGGTCACAAGTGGACAGTAACCTGTTATGTGACACTCACATTGCCAATGTGGCTAGGAAGACTGTCTATATTGGACACCGTATCATGAAAGGATTCACATCTACGTCAGCAGAGGTCATTTTGCCACTATAGTGTTCTCTTATCAGATCCATAATCTAGTACAATGCCTCATTTGGGATGTACCTTACCTGACACCTGCAGCAGTTAGAAAGATCTCAAAGGTACCTCACCAAGAGGATAAAGGGTCTCAAATATATGTCATATGCTGCCTGGCTGTAGACACCCCAGCTGAATGCAGTCACATACTGCCTACACAGAGGCATTGTATGTCTGTTGTACAAGGCCATGTCCAACACAGGAGTAATGGACATGCTCCACCCCAGAAAACTCAAAGCCATCGGAGCTGTGAGAGTGAGAGATGTCAACCTCAACACATAATGAAATAGGATGTGCTGGAGGGACACATACATAACCCAGAGGCTCCCCACACCCTGGAACAGAATCCCACTCCATGTTAGGCAGAGCCCCTCACTGACACTCTTCAACAGGAATCTTGCCAAGTGGATAGATGATCGTAGATTTACACCGGGGGTCTTCACTGTATCACGTCCAGACAGAGGCACAGCAAAGTAAATCATAAATGGCCAATAATATTCACATAGCAAGGGGTGGCGAAAGCCACACACACTCTGGCTAAGCTTACAAATACCCTAGGGTGGATAGCCTAGTATGAACCTATGAACCTATGAAGATACAAATTGCACAGGACACTAAGGATAATCCAAAGGCTTTCTCAACTGATGGTAGGAACCATGTTGAGAATTCACAGATATGCTCTGAATCACACAAATATTACAAACAACATACCAAACACACACACATATTGCCAACATACATCCTGACAGGTGCAGTGCAACCCCCCCCCCCAGAATGCAAAATATATATCCCAGCAAACTGCTGGCCCCCTGACATTGCAGATGCTGAGGTAACAGCCAGCATCTACAAAGCAAAACACACAGCAGCAATGGTATGAGATGGTGTCCAGGGCTGAGTCCAACATGGACTCCAAGAAGAATGGAATGCCAAATCACACTATTGCTCAATGTCAGCCTTACCACAGGATATGTACCCAAAGAGCAGTGTACAACAACAGTGGTCGTTCTCAACAAAGGTGTTGCCTGAATGGATACTGAAAACTACCACCCCAGAATCCTGAGAAGCTTGGTCTGCACAGCTATGAAAAGGATCAGCATGTACCGCAGACATAAAGATATCGGGGACCTACTGACACCGGACCCTACCCAGTGTGGCTTTCTTAAGTGCAGATCCTGCCCCTAAACATGTTTGACTCATTTGAAACAGTCATTAAGGTCACTGATGAGGGCAATGTGGTCCACACAGCATAGCTGGACCTTGCAAAGGCTTCCATACAATACCCTACATGTTCATTATAGATATGCTCACCAGCTTAAATATAAACCCCTATGTCAGTAGAGGGGTTGCAAACCAGACCAAGGACAGAACTGACATGGTCAGACATGCTGCAGCCATGTCAGAGTACAAACCAGATATAACTGGCATCCCACAAGGCTTGGTCCTGGGACTTCCCTTGTTTGGTATATATGTCCCATAGGTACAGGCCAACATGGAAGGACTGTGTCTGAACATGTTTGCAGAGGACTACAAACTGCCCACCATATCTGACCCTCCAGCTGACACAAGCATCCCACAAAAGGGCCACATAGAAACAGACAACTGGTGCCATAGCCATGTCAGTATGCTAATTGCAGAAAAGTGTATAGTCAACCCCCGTGGATATACAGTAAGTGCCCACCAATTACCACATAGGTGTTAACCCATTACATACTTAACATGTAATGAGAGACCTGGGGACACAAGGTGATAGATATCCTGCATTGGACAAACATGTGGCTGTAGTGTTTACAGAAACATACCATATACCCACCTAATCATGAAGGTTGTCAGATCTAGATAAGGGGAGGTCATTGTGGCTCTGCAGTCATCCTTCATCAGCGTTACAATTGACTACAGTAGCCCCTGTGGGATGTACCTCAGCAGACACCTCCATCAACTGTAAAGTCCCCAACAGTACCTCACCAGGAGTATCAAAGAGCTTGAACAGATGCCATGTGTTGCCTGATTAAACAAACTGCAGATCCACACACTGCCATACTGCCCACCCAGAGGCAAGCTGTGCCTGATGTATAAAGCCATGTCCAAGCTGGAATCAATGAACATGCTGCACCTTGTACAATCTGAATGGCAGTGAGCTATGCACATGAGAGACCTGAACCCCAGCACTGACATACATAGAACAAGCTGTACTGCATGATCCATAACACAGAAGCCACCCCCACTCATGAGTAAACTCTCAGTACAGGTTATCCATAGAGTCACTCATCGATTCTCCTCAAGCGGAATCTTGATGAGTGGATGGGAGATGGTAGGGGTACCCTGAGTATCACTGTTATGTGGTAACCAAAAGTTCTGCAGGACTGCGGAACTTTTGGTTACCAGAGATCTTTTGTGGTTTTAGTTTGGAGTGAAGTCGAGTTTATCACTGTTATGTCACAGGTAGACGGAGGCACAGTATACTAACCATGACATATGTCATGGCAAACTCCACTTACAATGTGTGTCGAAGGACAAACACACCCTCCGACTAGCATTAGAAATGGCCTAGGGCACATCGCTAATGTTTGCCAATGTACACCTATGTTGTGGAATACACTACCAATGTTGGACAAGCCTGGTTTAAGTAGTTCATATCTGAACATAATGCAACATGGTCAGATGTGCACAACTGGCCCCTAACCAGGCTGTTGTGCTCACTATGGAAATGTAAAGCAGTGATAGGACTAAAGCCCAGGATACTGTCCACCACAGTGAAAGTACTGAACCAGTACACTATACGGTACTACAGTGTTAGGTCAGTATGAAAGGATGTTGACAACTGTATGCAAAGTATCCCATGCAAACCCTGCAGGCACAGTATAATCCCTGTTGTGTTCACACACAAAGCAGTTGGACAGTAACTACACAACATGACACACAACACACAACAATAAACAGGAGATATTTGTTGAAGTTCACACTCATCCACAAATGTGGTGGGCTGTAGAGTTCAACATATGGAAAGCTCACACTGGGCATGCTCGCATACTTTGATAAATGAGACATATGTCAGACAATATGCCATGGGAAGGCTGAACTGGGCATGCTCACACACTTAGGCCAAATCTCAGTTTAGCAGTTGGCCACACATATCTGGTATTTGTACGTGTTATTCCAGGAACCAACCACATTACAGCAATCTGCCCAGTGCACACAGTTAAATGACTACAGAGACCTACGTGATATAGTGGATCCCTCCCATATGCAAACATCTTCCACAGATACACAAGTTGTTCATACAAACAGGGAATGCTATGGCAATAAAGACCTGCAAACAGTCTATCAGCAACAAATAATGTGCATCTGACAATTAAACATATGGGTGTAGAGGTCAACACTAGGCTGTTTGCCCTAGGGAATGGCAGCTTAGCCAGAGTGTGCTTGGCGTCTGCCTCCCCAGTACAGTAGGCTACTGTGCCACTGTAAAGTAGGTCACATAAAGCACCGTGTGAGGCTAGTGTACTGTGCCTCTGTCAAGCAGGGACACAGTGGAGATCCCAGGGTTTGAATTTGCTAAGTCACATCCATGTTGTTGGTGTGTGCTGGAAGAGGGTTGTTGAGGACCTCTAACAGTAAGTGGGCATCAATAACAGACTGAGGGGAGCCTTACCTGCATTGTCTGGACAATTTCACTGTCAACACTGTGTCATGATGATTATGAGGGATTGAAGTGTCGTGCCGGTACTGTTCAGAGATGTCCTCCCTCTGTGGGCTACTGCTCTGCAATGTATTAGCTCACTCTGTCTGTTGGACAGCTCATATATGGCTGGTGTACACCTGACAGGTGTCCTGTTGTGGAGCAGTCATGGGTATATTTGGGATAGCATGATCAATGCAAACCTTCCACATGATTATAGAATGCAATTGTCAAGGATTATGCAGAGTGGCCTGTATACTCCCCCAGCATGGGTCCTTTGAAGTCTTCCACCCCAGTCTTCACAAGTGTAAAGTCTGCTTTTGATAAATACAGTTTGTTTGCAGTGACAACCTTGCCTGGGGGTGGGGATGGGATATGGATGTCCAGGGAAAGGTGGGTATGGTCAGATATCAACAATGGTGGTCTACCTCTGGTGTGGAACAGTGAGTACCCATGTTGCAGATGGTCAGGTGCAATATGTATTCCCCCTTGTGGCTGTGATGAGTGGTTCTGCCATAGCACATGGACTCACAAATTGTAGTGGCTGTAGGGTAATGTTGTAGAGGCCTGAGTAGTTCCCACACACAATATGCCTGTACCTGACATTAACAACTGGAATGGTGTATGTGAACACCTGCATATCTTGGCACTGTTCCCAGGGAAGCAAAGTGTGTGTCCTGGATGTGAGAGGGGTGGTCAGGACTAGTTGTGTTGTGTGTTACAGGTCCTGTGGTCATGAAGCATGGTATAAAACATAACCTGCCAGTGCGATGTGCATATCTGACCCTGATGTAGGTGGCTGCAGATGCATATATATGCTATCCCCCACCTGACAGGTAGTACTAGATGTACATACCTCTGTAGAAATAATGATGTCAGCACCCTATAAATACTGCAGGTGCAGAGCAGATGCCCAGTAATTCGGATAGTGCGCTCTGCTAATGCATCTCCCTCAAGTGTCATAATATAGTTAGGTAAGGGTTTGAATCCTGCAAATGCTCAGTGTGTGTGGAGGGGGGTTAGTGTGTGTGCAATTCTGTATGAAAGAAATGTCCCTTTTGGCAACTAGGAGAACACACTACAGGATGCACATTCCCCTTTCTAAACACTGATGATGTCAGCACCCTATAAGTACAGCAGGAGAAGAAAAACCTCCCAGTAATTTGAATAGCGCGCTTTGCTAATGCGTCCATCTCAAGTGTCATAGCATAGTTAGGTAGGGGTTTGAATCCTGCAAGTGTGTGTGGGGTGGGGGTTTAGTGTGTGTGCAAGTCTGTATAAAAGAAATGTCCCTTTTGGCAACTAGGAGAACACACTACAGGATGCACATTTCCCTTTCTAAACACTGATGATGTCAGCACCCTATAAGTACAGCAGGAGAAGGAAAACCTTTCAACAATGCGAATAGCACACTCTGTTAATGTGTCCGTCTTGAGTGTCATAACATCGTTAGGTAGGGGTTTGAATCCTGCAAATGGGAAGTGTGTGTGTAATTACATGTCTGAGAGAACTGACCCTTTTGCCAACCAGTACAACACACCAGCTGCAGCATATTCCAATCTCTACACAGAGATGATGTCAGCACCCTACAAGTACAGCGGAAGAGGGCAAATCTCCCAGTAATGAAAATAGCATGCTCTGCTACTGCGTCTCTCACTACTGTCATAGCACAGTTAGTTATGGCTTTGGATTCCAGACATGCCACGTGTGTTTTTGTCACACAAAATGCCCATGTGTGGGGGTTGTTGTTCACAATAATGCATGACATCGATTAAACCAGTAATGGCAATGGACACAGATGATGTATGTGTGTGCCAAATACACATATGTACCTGTGACCTTCAATAGTTACCATGTCTGACGCCTGCCACATGTGAATACATGGTATTTGCACTGGATAACATTATGACTGTGGTCATCTGTGCGGGTACTGCATGTGGTATGTGTATATACAGTGTGAGATGTAGATATATCAACCTAGCAGCGAGGGATACACATCTGGTCTGGGGCATATAGTCTACATGTTGTTGATGAACAGGTGCTGCATGTTTTCACCTGTTGTGGGAGTGGTAACAAGTTGTTCCATAGCAATGCAGTGAATACATGCTAGGAACCTTTCAGCTAGGGTGTTGTAGCTACAGTAATTCATCAGAGTTCAGTAATACGTCAGCATTCCTGGTGAGGGTATGATGCCAATCAAGGTCAGGGTCATACCAGCCTGTGCCACATGCTCAGAGAGCCCTTCCATGTTCCCTATCATGTAGTCCAGGGAGGTACATCACAGGTCAGCCATAGTGGCATGGACAATGACTGAGTCATATGTGTCCATGCCTCTGACTGACCTGTATGCTTGTGTTATGTGGTGGACCATAGTGCCCCACGGGCATATCACTGTGACCTTCACCTTGTCCAGCCTGGTGAGCGTGACCTCACTGTACCGGACAATAAAGGTACCTAACACAACTGTAGCAGGTGTGTTGTCTAGCCGTACAGGCTGCGACTGTTTGGCACACAGGATTTGTGTGCTATGTGTTATGCGTGCTGTGTTCTGGCATAACGTATGCCTGTGTGCCAGCTGCAGAGGTGTCTGCTGCTCAGGCAGGATACTATTCTTAGGCTCCACGAATGGCCCAGTGTGTTCACGTGCTTGTATTGCTGTCAGTGTAGGTCTACATCAGACTGGTATTGTAGTCACTGTAGTATTTCATGTCACCTGACAGGTTATGCCAGTACTGGGTTCAGAGTGCTTAGTCCCCAGTTTGGCTATGTGGTTCCATCTCATACGTGTGTTGTACGTCCATGTGTAGGGAAGAGGGTTGACTGTGTACATGTGGCAGCTGTGACATTGCCACATGACCCACATATTCCACAACTGTACCATAGAGGTGACTGACAACTGACCTTTGCACATGCTACCATAGTATTGTGATTGCCATGGTGATTAACAGCACATAGGGCCAATGGGGAACAAGGCACATAGGTTCATAGGTTCATAGGTTCATAGGTTCATACTAGGCTATCTGCCCTAGGGCATTTATAAACCTAGCCAGAATGTGTTTGGCTTTCGCCATCCATTGTAAATTTATCTTGCTATGCCATTTTTCAAGGTTAGTATACTGTGCCTCTGTCTAACAGTGACACAGAAGTGATACCCGGGGTAAACCTATGATCTCCCATCCACTCATCAAGACTCCTCTTGAAGAGAATCAATGAGGGACTCTGTCTAACCTGGACTGGGATTTTATTCCAGAGTGAAGGGAGCCTCTGGGTTATGAATCTGTCCCTCCAGCATGTCCTATTTATTTCAGTGCTGAGGTTCAAGTCTCTCGAGCATGTAGCTCGATGGGATTTGGATATTCTGAGGTGCAGCATGCCCATTAATTCCGGGTTTGACATGGCTTTATACGTCAGGCACAGATCGCCTCTGAACAGGTGGTATGCCACTGAGTAGAGCTGGAGTTTCTTTAACCGGTCAGCATATGGCATCTGTTTGAGCCCTTTGATCCTCTTGGTGAGGTACTTTTGGGGTCTTTCCAGTTGCTGCAGGTGTCTGGTAAGGTACATCCCAACAGGGGCATTGTACTCAATTATGGGCCTGATGAGGGATGAGTAAAGAGGCACGATGTCCTCCCCTGATCTAGATGTGAATACCTTCATGATGAGGTGGGCTATATAAAATGTTTTTCTAACCACTTTGGCCACGTGGTTGTCAAATGAGAGATTGCTATCAACTTTGCTCCCCAGGTCCCTAATTACTTCTTCTGTACTTAATGGATTACCACTTATGTGGTACTTTGTGGGCACTTTGTTTTTGCCAAAGGGGATGACTATACACTTTTTGGCATTCAGCTTGAGGCCATGGCTCTGGCACAAGTTGTCTGTTTCTATGAGGCCCTTTTGGAGGATGCTTGTGTCGGCTGGAGAGTCGATTATGGTGGCCAGTTTGCAGTCATCTGCGAATTTGGTCAGCCACAGTCCTTCGGTGTTGGCCTGTACCTCCGATAAATATATACTGAACAAGAGAGGTCACAGGACTGAGCCTTGTGAGACACCACTTGCAACTGGTTTGGAGTCTGACATGGCTCCAGCAATTCTAACCATGTGGGTTCTGTCCTTGAGCCAGTGTGCAATCCTCTAGTGACATAGGGGTTTATATTTAAGCTGGTGAGCTTCTCTAGAATGCCCGAGTGGGGTATTGTATCGAAGGCTTTTGTGAGGTCCAGGTAGGCTGTGTGGACCACCTTCCCCTCGTCAGTGGCCTTGGTGACTGTTTCAAAGAAATCAACCAGGTTTGAGAGGCAGGATCTGCCCTTAACAAAGCCAAACTGGGTATGATCCAGTGTCTGTAGGTCCCCAATATCTTTATTTATGAGGTCCATGATGATCCTTTCCATAGCTTTGCAGACCAAGCTAGTCAGCCTTATGGTGCGATAGTGTCCAGGATCCATTGAGGCACCACCTTTATGTAGAGGGACCACTGTTGCTGTACGCCACTCTTTGGCCACATATCCTGTAGTAAGGCTGGGATTGAACAGTAGTTTTATGTTTGGGTGTAGTTCTTCTTGGAGTTCATGTAGGACACAGCCCAGGACACTGACTGGTCCCATTGATGCAGTGATTTTTGCTTTGGAGAGGGCGGCTCTTACCTGAGCATCTGAGATGTCAGGGGGGCAGCACTCTGCTGGGATAAATATTTGCCCTTTCGGTGTGGAGGGGGGGGAGAGAAGTTTGCGCTGAACCTGTCAGCTAGGATGTTGGCAATGTCTGTGGGTTCGGTGTTTCTTTTGACATTTTGGACTACCTCTGAGCATATCTGGGAATTACCACCCAGGTTCCTAACATAACTAAAGAAAGCCTTGTGATTATCCTTAGTGTCCTGTACAATTTTCTCTGGAAGCTGGCCTTAGACAATCTTATGAGTGCCCATAGTTTTTTGCTAATACTGATCAGTGATGCCTTCCCTTTTTGGGATTTTGCTGTATCATTTAGTAGCTTCCTCCTTCTATTGTATAGTTTGTTTATGGCTGGGGTCCACCAGACAGGACGTCTGCCTTTGGAAGATTGGGTCTTGGTTTTATTCAGGATCGCATGATCCATGCATTCCTGAAGGTGTCCATAGAATGCGTTTATAGAGGAATCTGTGGTCTGGTCCGTATTTTCCACAGGCCCGGGGGCTTTGAAGGTTTCCACCTCAGTTTTGAGGAGTGTGAATTTGCTTTAGAGAAGTTGTTCACTGTGGTTTTCTGGGCAGGGGGTGGGTCGGGATGTGAATATCCAGTGAGATTAGTTTATGGTCTGATCTTACCAGTGAGGGATACACTTCTGGTCTGGAGCATAGAGTCCCCATGTTGGTGATGATCAGGTCCAGTATGTTTTCCCTTCTTGGGGGAGTGGTAACAAGTTGTTCCATAGCATTTGAGTTCATAAATTCTAGGAATCTTTGGGCTAGGGTGTTGGAGCTAGAGTCATGCTCCCAGTCTATGTTTGGGTAGTTGAAGTCGCCCAATATAATGGTGTTTGGAGAGACCTTCATATTTTCCACTGTTCTCAGGAATTCCAAGTGCGGTTCTTGGGTTTGGGAGGGTGGTCTGTAGCAGGCTATAACCTGGAAGGCAGTTTTACCCATTGTTAGTTGCACATGGATAGTCTCTGATGCTTGGTGCTTTGCCACCAACCTGGAGGTGTGGGTATCTTTGATGAATATCAATACTCCCCCTCCTTTTGTGGTTCGGTCCAAGTTTTGGGGCTGAAAAGCATGGTATGAGGTATAACCTGGTAGTGCTGGTGTGCTCTCGGTAGCCCTGAACCAGGTATCTGTTACTGCACAGATATCGATGTTCTCCATGCTAAGGAGAGTTTCAAGTGCATGCATCTTGAGGTTTAGACTTCTGGCGTTGAGTAGCATTACTCTTAGTTTCTTATCCCTTGTGATACCTATGGAGGTGGGTTTGTCATTTGAGCCTTGCCTAACAAAGGCACTATGGGGGTTGCAAGAGCCTTTGCCAATATCCGAAAGCCCAGGGGTGACAGGTGCAAGCCGTCCCTAGTGAAGCAGGTGGTTCAACAGAAGATGAGTATGTGAGGGTGTAGTGCCTGTGATTAGTTAGCAGTGGCATATATGACTGCTCACGTGGACAAATGCCAGGTAAGTCATATGCAATGTGTCACAGGCAACGTACATGTTTACAGGACAAACAGTGACGTTCTGTCAAGTGAGACATGGACATACATATAGTAAGCTATGCAGATGTCACTAGGAGTCCACAGAAGCTCTGTAACTATGCATTGTAGGTGGGATCAGTATTCCAGGGTAGCTGCAAGCAAACATGCATGCAAAGAAAGCTACAGTAAGCAGGGCTGCATGTAGTCCATTGTACAACAAACAAGCTGTACCACTTCCAGTAGGTAACACTGCAAATATGCAGGCACTATGCACATGTACATGGAAATACACAGGTCAGATGGCTAGGGTCCAGTCTCAGCACACACAAGTGTACAGACCATGTACAGTCAGGATGTACAATAACTGGATGGAAACCCATGTGCTCATACCTGCAGTAATACACATGTCAAATAACAGACACTGAGCCTTTACTCAGTGGTTCCATACTTAGTAGGATGTATGCTACCTGGCCTGCCATCACAGTATCCCTGACATGTATGGGGACTCTCCCTCCTGTGACAGTTAGTTTTGTGTGTTGGGGCTGTCTAGCATTGTATGAGATGTGAGCTTGCAGTGCTAGGGTGCTCCTGTGTGTCCTGTACCAGTCGTGTAGTACTGCACACATATCAACATCCTCAACCATCTGCATTGCAGAGTCCAGTGTGGGCAACATGCCACTTGCAGTTTACATGTCCATCATTGTGTATCAATACTTTCATTACCTTATCCCCTGTGCTACCTATGTATGTAGCCTTCTGTTGACATCCTTACCACCAGTATGCCAACATGTGCAGATGATACACTATGGTACTTACCATAGGTGTAGACAACAGTACATGACAATCATACCCTTACTGCATCAGGCATGCTGTGATATACCCACAATTATCCAGAAAAAAAGACAGGCCAGCAGAAAAAGCAGGAATGATGCAGAGTCAAAAATACAAAATATAAAGGTTTATTTGTAAACCCAAATAACCACAGACCGGTTTCGGCAGAATATGCCTTCCTTAGTGTGTTACAGATGAATAAACAGAGGATGAAAAATACATATGCATATATATAGTATGAATTGACCAATGAGCATAAAAACTGCCCTGTCATTCATTAATATTCATGAATAAGAGTAGGGACACCAAAAACAGTGCAATTCAAAATGAATGATACTAGTAATGATAATTTCAAAAAAAAAATGCAAAACAGTATACATATTTAGATAGACCAGTTATGCTAAAATATGTATGGAACATATTAATAACATGAGAATATATTATAACAAGACAATGTATTATAAATATAGCAAATAATGGAATGAATTTGATAACCACCCTGATGTAGTCAAAGCAAAGTGCACAGAAATGTGCAGAGTGCAAAATACAGGGGAAATATTCAATATCCTGCTGTACTAGGTTAGCAAAAAATCTGATAAACATATATCATCATGATAAAAAACAACATTATAAAAATATATGTATTATGGAACCAACTGGTATATGAAGTAAGAAACATACACTGAAGTAAATGAAGTAAGAAACATACACTGGCTGACAAGAAGTAAAGTGATACCTGAGTAACGATGTTCATAGGTATATATAGTCATGATAAGTCGGCATATGAATGTTGGTATGTTCACATGATAGGATATGTAGTGGACAACTGTGACATAAGAAAAGTTATGGAAATCAAGGTTAAAAATGATCATTGAGTCCTGGACTGAAAATAGCTCCCAAAGTAATGATCCAATATTTCTCCTTCTGATTCAGAATGCCATGCCAGCCCTGTTTATTGCTACGATCACCCACAATTCGATCAATAATCATAAACGTAAATAGTGCTTGTGGATGTTGGAGGAGGTGTTGGTACATAGCATTGGTGGTCCTTTTGTTTCTGATGTCACTGCGATGTTCATTAATCCTGCTTCTAAGTTGTCTGGAGGTTTGACCCACATAGAAGGCCCCACAGTGACAGGTAGCTAAATATATAACCCAGTCACTACTGCAATTGCCAAATACCTTGCATTCAAAAAACTTGCTGGTGTTCCTGCTGGAAAACTGTTTGGATTTGGTAATCTGTTGACATGATCCACAATGACCACATGGGTGTGTGTCCAAGAGTTCGTGTCCCGTGAGGGTTAACTGTTTGTGAATAGCCCCACCACTGCCTGTATGTTTGTAGTGAGAGAAGTGTGATCCTAACGTTTTACCCCTTTTGTATGAAAACTTGCATTCCTCGCCTAGAAGGGATCTGAGCTGGTCATTGGCGAGCAGAATATTCCAATGTCTTTTGATAGTATCATGGATGACATTATAATTCCTACCATAGGTAGTGATAAACCTAATGGTAGGTTGTGCAGTGTCAGTAGGTGGATTCTTGTAATTCAATAATTCCATTCTCTCCGTGTTCTTGGCTCGATTTCTCGCCAGATTGATGTCAACATAACGATATCCCCTGTTCATAAATCTGTGGCAGAGATCTGTACTGCCCATATGATGATCCTCCTGATTGGAGCAAAGACATTTCATACGCATAAACTGTGATACAGGGATGTTTCTGATGGTGTGGCGTGGGTGCATGCTAGAAACGTGTAAGATAGTGTTATATTGGGGATATTTACGAAAGACATTCGTGGACACAGTATTGTCCAGGTTTCTGTAGACAGTCACATCCAGAAAGTTGATGGTTTGTTTGTCATAGATAAGAGAAAATTCCAATCCCCAGATGTTACCATTAAGATATTCCACAAATTCATGTAGATATGCCACATCCACACGCCACACCATCCAGCAATCGTCCAAGTATCGACGCCAAATATCCATTTCCACCAGGTATAGATTGTGGGACATATCATAGATCATGCACTCTTCAAAATACGCCATGAATAAATCCGCATATATGGGAGCAAAAGATGCTCCCATGGCAGTACCCTGAAGCTGCCAGTAGCATTCCCCTTGGAAATAAAAGACGTTCTTGTCGAGTACATGTTCAGATAAGCAAATCAACAGTGTGTTGAATCCTGATGTATACAAGTTGGCCCTGTCCAACCAGTATTGTAATGATTGTAATCCAGCCCAGTGTGGAATGCTGGTGTACAGTGCTTTGACGTCTAGTGTGCACATGAGCCAGTCGGGTTCCAACTGTATGTTCTGAATGATCTTGAGAAACTGAGTGGTGTCTTGTAATCTGGCCCTGACCAAATCCAAGAGTGGTTTAAGGTGTTGTGTTAGAAATGCTGAGAGGGGCTCAGTTAAAGATCCTATCCCTGACACAATAGGTCTTCCTGGGGGCTTAGTTAATGATTTGTGAATCTTGGGTAATAAATAAAGAATTTGTTTGCATGGTTCAACAACTTTAAGATGGGACATACACTTTTGACTAATGATTCCCTCCTCACATGCCAAATTCAAGAATAAATCAATTTGACATTTGAAATTGGGAGTGGGATCAAAAGACATTTTCATGTAACATGTTTTATCAGACAATTGTCGGAGACCCTCCAGTATATAAGCATCCAGATCTTGAACAACTACTGCGCCTCCCTTGTCCGCTGGTAATACTGCAATTGTTTTGTTATTGCGGAGTTATTCCAGGGCCAGATTCTCATTTTGATTGAGATTATTCGCCATCATGGTGTGTCCATAATTCTGAAAATGAAGATCCCTAAGGACAGATTGCATAAATATTGATACATGCTTGTTCATGGGAGGTTGGAATTCTGATTTACCAAATCTGAACTCATCAGATCTTTGAGAGCATGAATTCGCAAAGAATAATTTGAGGTTTAGATTCCGACAAAAGCCCAAAACATCATTCACAACATGATATTCATGGGAAAAGAAGCCAGGTATAAAGTTCAGGCCTTTATTAAGTAAAATTAATTGATCCCGAGTCAATGCCACCCGTGAAAGATTGAGAACATTCTGATTAATAGTTATTGCTTCATTTAGGTCAAGAAATTCTTGATCAGACCCTCCAGGGAATTGTCTATTATGTTTGTTTTTGTGTTTTCTGCACCCCCTGTGTTTGTGGCCATGTCTAAAGGGAACTGTTTATTGCTCTTTTTCCTATGTGGAGACCCCCTGTCCGTAGAGCTATCATAATCAGTAAGTGAGGAGTCTTCTCCAGAGGTACTATTGTAAGCTCCCTCCCTGTTTTTAAGAATAGACCTGGGTCTCTTCCTGATGCGGTTGGGACCTGGACCCTGACCAGGATCTGCAAACCGAACAGACCGGTTTGTCTCAAAGGGACAACCCCTCTGGTAGTCGGAGAAATCCCTATGAAATGTCTTTATCTTGCATTCTTTAGTAATCTTTTCGTGATTACTTAGATCTTTGGATAATTTTTTAATATGTTCCTGGAATTTTGGTGTGGATTCATGTTTCTTGCAATTAGAGCATAAAGTTTTCACTTCCTGGATGTTAATATCCACTATTCTCTCATAATATTTCAACAGAGCATTCACAAATAACATGGACCCAGCTTGAAGTGCTACCTTCCAATCTTCATTAAGTTTGTCATCAGGTCTACCAACCAAAGGTTGGAGCCGTATTCTCAACCCACGAGGGGCTATATTTTGATTGGCATATGCACGAAACAATTTCAAATGCCAAATATTTGATCACAAAAGCTTGAGCCCTTTAGTGAGTGAGTGAAAAAGCATATCACTATCTGCTGCAGTATGTTGTTCACTGTTGCCGGAACTATTGCCTGGTGAGGTACCAATACCAAATACTCCAATGTCCTCCCTATCGGCACAAAGTTCAGACAATATATTATCAAGGTCCATGCTGTGACAATCTGTGAGTCTAATACCAACAATTTCAGAAACACAGTAGGGTTGGGGATAAACCCACTACAAGAGTGAGTTCTATAATTCAAATTCAGGGTTGTCAGGAGCGAGGAGCCTACCAATAGCACCAGGAAGAACAGACCAAAAGTGGTCAACTAACAATACCCAAAGGATGGATTATATAATCCCAATGGATTAGGGGGTGCCCACAAAGGAACAGTATAAACTATTTGTGATAATTCCAATGTTAGTAAAGATGGACTAGTGCCAGCCCTGTTGTGTATTGAAATAACCTAAGCTGGAATGTGATATCCAATAATGTGTATAAAATAATGTATATAGATGTCCCAATATATCTTCTATGCTGAAAATTTCAAAACAGACATAAATCAGTAACAATGTGAGAATATGAACCCCATATATACAAAGTTACAGGGGACAACAGATCATAATAAATGATACATAGATAAATGGCAACTTGTAAACAACAAGAAAAACTGTTGGGTGACAGTATCAAAATGTCACAAGGTTATAACAAAGATCTAATACTACGTATCTCAAAATTACAGGCTTGATGTATTACCAATGCCTAAATGAACATATGTCAATAGGAAACAAATAATAATGTAAACAATCCCCTGATATCAGCACATGTCAAATATTCAAAGGCACATATGTCATCTTTCCATGAAATGAGATGACATTAGCCAAATATACAGTTGTAGAAAAAATCCGTAATGCAATTAAAACAGAAATAAAAAAATGATATATTAATTATAATGTGCAACATAAGGCATTCAATGTCCAAAAACGGGCTCTTTCTTATTTTGTAAATTAGAAGATACTAACTGTATGTCCAGAAGTGTTAAATAGTTTGTAAAGTCCCCACGCCGGGCGGCGTTTAGTTCGTATTAATGATACAACAATCAGTTTGTTTGTTCCCCGTCGTGCTCCCAAGAGATGTTCGAAAGTTCAACACTTGACTGTCAACATAAAAACAATCCACCATATAATAATATAGTTACAAAAGTAGCACCTATAATTCACAAGAAAGCCGTATGTTCGTGCTGAAATGCCTGAGTGAGTCTAAGATGTTATGCACCAAAAGTCAAAAAAAGGGATGAGAAACCACTTACTTCTGCCAGTGTTCACAAAATGGACATACATGAATTGATGTTAAATGGACGTATATTCCCCTGTAGAAACTTGCACCAAATAGTCCAAAATACGTGATCCAACTGGATGATACATGAAACAAACTGTAGGCCAAACACAAACCCCAGCTGGTGCAGTAAAGACTAGGCCCGTTCTGTCCAACACTTAAAGACAGTGTCCCAATCCAAAGTTTTGCTATTTAGACAAAGTCCAAAATAAGTGATCCAACTGGATGATACACGAAACAAACTGTAGGCCAAACACAAACCCCAGCTGGTGCAGTAAGGACTAGGCTCGTTCTGTCCAACACTTAAAGACAGTGTCCCAATCCAAAGTTTTGCTATTTAGACAAATTGCAAAACACTAAATCTGGATATAAATCCTGATGAAAAGTAGAGTATCCGTCTATACAAAAGATGTTAAAGCAAGTAGTAACAGTAAAAAAATGTAGAATTTCCAACAAGTGGAAAAGCTGCATCTGCTGCTAGGTCCCACAGCACAGTCAAATCTTTAGCACAAACCAAGTTCTATGCAGGTGGGGGATGCATGGCCCAAACCAAATATCCAGAAAAAAAGACAGGCCAGCAGAAAAAGCAGGAATGATGCAGAGTCAAAAATACAAAATATAAAGGTTTATTTGTAAACCCAAATAACCACAGACCGGTTTCAGCAGAATATGCCTTCCTCAGTGTGTTACAGACGAATAAACAGAGGATGAAAAATACATATGCATATATATAGTATGAATTGACCAATGAGCATAAAAACTGCCCTGTCATTCATTAATATTCATGAATAAGAGTAGGGACACCAAAAACAGTGCAATTCAAAATGAACGATACTAGTAATGATAATTTCAAAAACTAAATGCAAAACAGTATACATATTTAGATAGACCAGTTATGCTAAAATATGTATGGAACATATTAATAACATGAGAATATATTATAACAAGACAATATATTATAAATATAGTAAATAATGGAATGAATTTGATAACCACCCTGATGTAGTCAAAGCAAAGTGCACAGAAATGTGCAGAGTGCAAAATACAGGGGAAATATTCAATATCCTGCTGTACTAGGTTAGCAAAAAATCTGATAAACATATATCATCATGATAAAAAGCAGCATTATAAAAATATATGTATTATGGAACCAATTGGTATATGAAGTAAGAAACATACACTGAAGTGAATGAAGTAAGAAACATACACTGGCTGACAAGAAGTAAAGTGATACCTGAGTAACGATGTTCATAGGTATATATAGTCATGATAAGTCGGCATATGAATGTTGGTATGTTCACATGATAGGATATGTAGTGGACAACTGTGACATAAGAAAAGTTATGGAAATCAAGGTTAAAAATGATCAATTATATCAGCACACAGTACTGTTAACAACATGATACTATTACTACATGTCTATGTAGTCACCCTGTGCATCAGCAACATGTTAACCTGTACCTGCACTGATGTTACAGATTGCAGGAGGTGGCACAGTTTCATCATATGCACAGGGTGTGAACTTGGTATACCTGAGTCAGCCAGCGATACCACCAATTGACATGTATGTGTATGTGTGTTGGTGAGGGACAGCAGTACAAGGTGGGGCAATGTTGATGCAGTGTGTGGTGTATGCGGTAGCCCTAGGTGTTGTCAATTCGCATGTGTGTATGGATGCACACAGTTCCACCTCATGGCTGCCATATACTAGTGTTTGTGGACAGCCACAGACTGTACCTGCCAGGTCATACAGATCAGTGTCTCTGGCCACGGACACGGTACCTGTGCTTTGCAGGGGTGCTACAGACCGTATCCGGTACCAAACCAGACTGGGTACTGTCATCAGAAGCAGGTGTTCATTGACTGGACACAGATCCCTGTCGGGCCTGGCAGAGCCACGTGCACGTGGCCGCGGCCCTGCTGTCGTCCGTGACGACTGCCAGCTGCTGCTGTTGCTGGCATACGCCCACATCAATGCCTCAACCATCCACCATCGCCCTGGCTCATGGACATGTAGTTGTGGAACCGGTCTAATATATCCCCACAAAGTCTGTCTATGACATCGGTGAAATTACGGATGGCAGCCGCAATGTCACGCATACTGTAAGTCATGGCTGTGTGACATGCTGTCAGCTCCCTTAGACCCTGTCTGGTGTACCATTCCATATGTGACTGTGCCTGCATGACAGCCCGAAACATAGCTGAGGTTGTAAGACCTCTGTGGGCACATCTGACAGAGGCAGTACGCCCACGGATGCTCCCACGAGAACCCCTGGACATCTGTCTGTGTGGTACCATCTCAGGGCCATGCCCATGGCTGCTGTGTGGGGACGCATGTGCCACAGATACCACATTACCCTGGTCAATGTCCACTGTATGCTGTCCATCACCTAGGGACATTGGTGACAAAGGGTGTATTGGCAGGATAACTGTGCGCATTGATGGGGTTGACAGCTGTGTACTGTCAATCGGCTGACCAGTGATGGACCCTGACATACCTTCCTGTGCCATTACACAGACGTCATCATTATCAGTACTCATGGCACCTGATTCAGGTTCCCTGCTGCATGACACCAGAGCAGCACCAGAACATGTGGGAGGGAAACAGGAAACACAGTTTACAATGTCTACACAATATTACCAGTGATGCACACATCCACACATGCACAGGTCCACACATGCACATGTGCACACATGCACACATGCACAGGTGCACACATGCACACATGCACACATGCACAGGTGCACACATGCACACATGCACAGGTGCACACATGCACGCATGCGCACGTGCACATATTCACACAGGCACACATGCACACGTGCACACATGCAAACGTGCACACGTGCACACATGCCCACATGCACAGGT
The DNA here is from genome assembly GCF_019279795.1 of Protopterus annectens. NCBI lineage: Eukaryota > Metazoa > Chordata > Ceratodontiformes > Protopteridae > Protopterus > Protopterus annectens. The sequence goes on from NC_056733.1 coordinate 1,911,091,067, forward strand.
GCACACATGCACACATGCACAGGTGTACACATGCACACATGCACAGGTGCACACATGCACCCATGCACACATGCACAGGTGCACACATGCACACATGCACATGTGCACACATGCACGCATGCACAGGTGCACACATGCACACATGCACACGTGCACACATGCACAGGTGCACACATGCACACATGCACAGGTGCACACATGCACAGATGCACACATGCACACATGCACATGTGCACACATACACACGTGCACACAGTTGCACACAGTTGCACACAGTTGTACACTACTCAGTATGTGAGATATCAACACACAGACACAGACACACCTGCATGCATACACAGAGCACTACTTAGTGAGCCTAATATTACTATTACTAGCAAGGCTATTAAAGGTATTGTTAATACACACTCACCAGCATGGATAGGCTGCATTGCTGTTACACTGGAGGGACCTGCAGAAGTGAGGAAACTAATGTCAGTGGGCACAACTGTGCCATTGTTACTGAGTATGATACAGGCCAGTAGTACAACAGTCGCCTTTCACAGGTCAGCTGCTGATATTGAGGATATCACAATTGCACATTAAATACTATGATGACAGCTACAAACCGAGGACACACCTCACACATGCATTAACTACCAGTGTACATAACAGTCAACTATACATATGGCATATTACCTGCACGCTCATAGTCTTGCTGCTGCGTGGCTCCAGCCTCCATCATAATGTATGTCTGCTGCTGTTGTTGGCGGACTGGAGCCACTAGACTCATGAGTAGTCCCTCCAGTCTGGTGAGTGGGGGATGTGTAGCCACCCCACCACCTGTGGCGACCTGTTGCCTGTGGATATCCTATGCACACTGACGGACATTTCTGATTAAATCACTGCAGTGATGTCGTACCTGCTCATATGTCCTATTATGTGTGCCTATGTCATTTACCCGACGGACCAGGTCTTGCCACAGTGCAGCCCTCTCCTGCTGATTCTGGCTGGTGCAGGAAAAGAGTATTGCATAATCCCGCACCAGGCTCTGGTGTATCTCCTCATCCTCAGCTGCGGAGTAAGCTGGATTTTGCGGGTGAGCCATGTTCCTGAAAAAGGAAATAACATGATATCAGCAATATATGTCAGCAGAATTTGGCACACATACTACACATACTACTCGACTGTTATGATACGACATATCTCACATACATAACATCTGTCTGTCTATTGGTGGATACACATGTAAATGGCCAGGTATCACTGCTCAGCCAGCAACTGTGCAACAGTACCTGGCACACTCCGTACGACATACTACCAAACCCCAGCAGTCAGAACACTGATTCAGGTCCAGAGCACCTCCTCACTCTGGGGGTTTGTATCTAGGTACTGTATGGGCTACATCATCAACTACTGTGAGCTGAGCACAAACTAATTGCCCTGAATATACATATCCCACCTCCACCACCAGCACAAATGACTATAGTGAATAACATTGCAAATGCAAACTTTACACTTTGTAACAGTGACATGGTATCCTTTCAGCCCACTGGGCCAGTGGAAGACACAATCCACAATGCTGACCTCTTCACAAATGATTTCTATGGACATCTCTGAGAATGCATGGATCATGCAATCCCATATATGACCAAGACACTCTCCACAAAGTGGACCCCAACCATAGACAGATTGTATTACAAAAGATGGAAGCTACTGCAAGACAGAGCATAATTCCATAAAGGGAAGGCATGTCTGAGCAGCACTAGTAAGGATCTATTTTCCCTCATACAAACATCCATGGGCAACTTTGAGAGGGAAATCAACAAGGACACTACAGATAACCACAAGGCCTTCTTCAGTTATGTTAGCAAACTGGTCAGAATCCCTCCACTATGCTCATAGTTAGTACACAACAACAAATAATTCACTGAACCCACAGATATTGGCAACATTGTGGCAGACAGGTTCAGTGCAGGTTTCACCTCTCCCCCAAAATAAGACATAGTTATCCCAGCTGACTGTAACCTCCCTGTCATCACAGATGTCCAGGTGAGAGCCGCCCTCAGGAAAGCAGAATACACAACATGAATGGGACCTGATGGTATCCCCGGTTGCATGCTACATGAACTCTGAGAGGAGCTAAACACACATATAGAAGTGCTATGTAACACTAGCCTGACTACAGGATATGTACCTGTACACTGGCGCACAGCAGCAGTGGTTCCACTACACGAAGGAGGCACCTCTACATACCAATACAATACAACACAATACAATACATTACAATACAATACTATACAATATGCTATTGCCCCTGGGACTGCAGCAGCATACTGTTCTGCTACCCTGACCATTGTGACACATGTGGTGTGATGGTACCTGCTGCTGTCAAACAGTTACACAGGGTGACTCATATGGCATATTACCTATCTGACTAATATTCAGCAGGGATATGTGTGACATGTACTCATGGGGAGTCTTGCTTCTTAACACTGTGTGGTTTATTGCAGGGTATGTCTTATCGGTGGGTAGGAACCTTTACCTCCACATGTGCTCTCTATTGCAGTGGCACAGATGACACACAGCAGTCATTTAGGTTGTGGATGGTGTGAGGTGTTACTATGGTTGTTGGACATCTGTCATGGGTGTGACTTAAGTATGTAAATCCAGGAGTGGTAACCTCTATGTGGGTAGTATGTGTGTACTCTGTGGTGTTGTCAGTCACTGTGCATTGGTAATGTGTTTGAATGCATTGTCACAGTGTTGTACATGTCACTGTGTCCTTCTCCATATCTGTAGCTGTCATGTGAGGTACATACCATGGCAGCCATTATGTGGTGTGGAGGGGTACACTGACCTACATGTCCATAGCTGACACACCATGTCTGCTGACACATACCATGTGCAGGTATTCCAGGAATAGTGTGCCACTGTGAATATCATTGGGGGGACTATTGTACACATTTATGACCCTGTTCACCCCTGACACATGCAGTGGTGGGCAGCCAATCACATATCTGGTGGTTACTGGTGTAGGTTATTTGAAATGGGGTATGGTACTCCAGTTTTGACACTGGTGTTCACTCCATGCCTTTGTCACCAGGCACCTGTTGCAATACATCTGTACACATGTGCCTCACTCAGAATATATATAAATCTCTCTCTCTCTATATATTTATATATATATATATATATATATATATATATATATATATAGATATATCTATATGTATGTATATATATATATATATATATCTGTATACATATACACATATATATATTGATGTACATATATTGCTATAGATATGGAGGGGGGTGTGACAGAGAGGGGATGAGAGTGACAGAGGCGGTGGGACAGGGGGTGTTGAGGTCATCATATACAGTCATACCTGTAGATAGTCAGATCTGTCTGTCTATGTATATGTATCTACATATATCTATATCTGTATGTGTGTATTACATATATATGTTTGTACATATTCTATCTATCTACATCTGTCTATGTATTCCTACATCTCTCTCTATGTATGTATACATATATGCATATATATATATATATATATATATATACATACATACATATTTTGACATACATACGTATCCATATGATAGATATGTATATCATCATGTTTGTTTACCATACTGTATACACACACTAACATACTGCTAAACATACATAACTGTGAAACCTACTTTGTACATTGCACTACAACCTACATTCAACCTACATTGATATGTGCACATAGATGCTCTCACATACAAATGTATGTACAGACTTCACTGATAGTTGCTGTATGTCCCCTGCCCTTTGCACATCTTCATATACATATGGATACAGACCAATGACACATATGGAGGGTTCACAATATGTAGACTTTTATAGTATTACTTTACATTACCTGTGTTTGTCACATTTGCTTGTGTTGCCATCTGGTTTTGTGTCCTGCTGCTCCACTTGCCAGTTGTCAGCTTTCAGGTGGCTGTTGCTGACCAGTTTTGTTTGTGTATGTTTAATTTTGTTTTTCTCTGTCTCTCTCTCTCTCTCTCTCTCTCTCTCTCTGTCTCTCACTTCCTCCTCAGGGTGCAATGAAAGTATTGCATGTGTGGACTGGGAGTACAGCATGCTTTTGTAGGTATCTGCATATGTCCATGTGATGGCCTCTGCACCAATTGTTAGCCAGCATTTGCTAATTGCATGCAGCCAGTTGTGTACTGATTGCAGTTCTCACTGTGATTTCAGAACAGTGCTATAAAAAGGTATGTGAGATAAGGCATAGCCCTTTCAGATTTTAAGGGCAGGGACCATGCTGGTATGCTGTGGACACTGTTCTGTGAGTGTAAAGGTTGGTATCTCTCTCATATTTCCGGCTGTGTTGTAGATTAACATTTCTCCATTCATTTCTCCAGTTTCCTGTACTAACTGTGTATGTACACTGACACCTACGACTACTACTTAAATTCAACTCTCACCTACAGCTAAATATAAAAAAAAAACATCAAAAACTAGGTATGCTTTACCGACAATATCATTATCTCACACCTGCTACCAAAATCACCCTCTCTACTTCATGTCTCATCCCCTCCCTTCTCTATGGAGCTCCACTCCTAACTAATCTACAGTCCTCTCTAAAAACACAACTTTCCTCTTGCTACAACAAAATTGCCAAGTTCGCTACCAACTACAAGTCCTCCACACACCACTGTTCCTCTCTCCAAAAACTGAAATGGCTAGAGCTACCCAGTTATCTCGCATATATTCAACTAAATCTTGTACATAAGCTTATTCTCAACCCTTCCCTCTGTCCCTCTCTTTCATCAGCTTTTAAAATGCACCTTCCTGATAGAGTATTATGATCCAACAATCAAAATCTGTTAGAAGTATATAAACCAACTCGTCCCCCAGGAAAAAATTGTCTGTCTTATGGCCTTGCACACCTTTGGAACTCCCTACCACCTTCCATTCACACCACCCACAACCATTTTATTTTTAAAAGATCTCTTCATTCACATCTTGTATCCCAGTGGGAATGCTCTTGCTCCCATCCCCCATAACTTACTCTTGCAAATTCCATCTTCCTTCCTCTGTTTCCTCCTGCAACTCTCCTTGTTATTCACCCCTAACTCTTGCATATTAATTGCAAATTCCATCTTCCTTCCTTCCTCTGTTTCCTCCTGCAACTCTCCTTGTTATTCACCCCTAACTCTTACATATTACTATCCCTATGAAAATTGGAAATAATGCTCTAAGCCACACCCCGTAAGTGTTTGCTTCCGAATATGATATTATTTCTCAATATTTTCATGCTAAATTTCCTTTAGTCTGTATTATCTATTAAGTATTTACTTGCAAATTATTTTTCTGTATCTTTGACATTTGTATATGAGTATAATTTGTGCAACTATTAAGAACAACCTATAGTAACCTTTTTAGTTTTGGAGCTTTTCTCCCCAGGACTCCATTGAAAACAGGTTCATTTGGCCCAATGGACTATCCTGGTAAACCAACTGCAAATAAATAAATAAATAAATAAATAAATAAATAAATAAATACTACTACTGTTAATGTGTGTATGTGTGCTTTCCTGTGGGACATGTGGTGTAACTGGTGTATAGCAGTGGCTCTTGCACTTTGTTGCTATGGCTTCAATATTTGCCCTTTACAGTCACTACTTGTATGCCTGCTAGGTGTCCTGACTATAGTGTACTGCTGTGGCTTTCCTATTTTCCATGTACATTCACACCTTGGAATGCTTGCTATATCTGCTAGGGTGTTACAGCATGCAGTGTGGTCTGGCCATGGTGTGGGCCTTGACATCTTTTAGGGTATTTGAGTATGCTGCTGAGCAGGCCCCAGAGACTCTCAGGTGCATCTGTCATCTGCCTCATGGAATGGTACATATCAGTGGGGTACACCCATTAAATTGTCTGGTATGCTGCAGTTGTGACTGTGGGATAGCATGAGCATATGTATTACTACACTTCTTCTGTCGTGCAAGTGGTGCATACTTTCAGGACTTCATAGTTACCATTGCATGTGTTGTAACACCTTTCTGCCTACTGTTTGTGCATTTCACATGGAGTCTGTGTGGCATCCCTGTAACTCAGTCACTGTTGCTATGTCTAGGCTCTTAACTATTCAAATATGGTGGTGTCAGGCCTCTCATGTGTACAAATATTTGCAGGTTGTCCACATTTCTGCCTCATATTTTGGTCAGTATCTCATGCACAGCTTTTTATGGCAAATCACTCTGGGCTCAAGTCAGAATATAGTGACAAACATTTAAGTTTCAGACTTCATACCCTTCCAAACATCCCACAAAATGCAGAACCTGTTACTCTCTGAACTGTCTAAGTTTGTTGTAACATTATTTGTAATGTGTCCCTGGTTTTGGCCTTTTGCTCCACATATTTTATTACTTGGTCCGGATGTGTTCCTGTAACAGGTTGTGGGGTATGGGCAGTGATTATCCTGCTGTGAGTATGTGTGTGGCTTGCAAGGTGCTACAGTGACATTATTACCTAGTAGCTACCAACTAGCATGGCTGTTTCTGTTCACACACTACTATTATAGAAATCCACTAGATTTGACAGTAAATATACATGACATGCTTTGTGTACTACACATCCTATATTCCCTTTACATTCATTCCTACTATTGCATGATATATTTATTGCAGCACAATGTCCTTATATAACAGTCATGGCTTAGTGGTAAGTCATGCAGACTAGTGCTTCCAAGGTCCTGAGTTCGGGACTGACAGTGGGATTTTATTTTGCTTTTGAACAGACTACAGGACCTGTCATTCAGAGTGACTAAGGCACTTTTAAGCAGTTGTAACCGGGTTAGCACTGGTTTACATGGAGCTCCCACATGCGCACTGGCATTCAGCTCCGCGCACACCTGCTTACAACCACTTAACAGTGCTTACTCTGGTGCACACCCGCGCTATTTTCTTTGAAAGAAATGAAAATGGGGAGACAGGAAAGTGGTGAAAAAGGGGTCACAAAGAGGGTAAGACAGTAGGGAAACAAACTTGGGTTTTGCAGGAGGGATGTAGGTAAGGCCCATATCTGCCCATTTCTTCATCAGCAACAGCTGTGCATATGTATGTAATTTGGTGTGACATTTGAAACCTTCCACCCCTGAGAGAGGTGTCAGGACAACAATAATACTTGTTGTACAGCCAATTGTAATTGATAGTTTCCATGTCCAGCAGACATGTGTACGGAATGGGCAGCTATGTATGGGGCATAATTTTTTTGTGGGTACAGAGTGCCCTTTTTTTTTTCAGGTGAGAGTGGTATGTCAAGAGAAGGAAGTCGGTATAGTTGGGGAGGTAGGTTGGGTAGGTCAACAGACAAGACAAACAAGACGCATACAGGGGCGGTGTATGACACGTGTGGGGGGGTTACACAATTGACGGGGACGGATGTTTGGATATCCAGAGCCCATGAGCCCACAGATGGCAACAGTGGAAATGATATCCCCAACCATGGGCAGTTGCCACTGTTCCTTCACTGCCCAGGACAGGGCTGTGCTGGGGGCTGTGTAGGCTGGGCAACAAGCATGCCCGTAAGTTGTGCCACCTGTGCCTCAAGCTGGTGTAGGGGCCCAAGAACAGAGTCCCAGATCTCCCTACACACCACAATCCAGACGCTACGGAGGGTGAGTGGTGGTTCTCCTCCGGCCACACTTGCAGAGGGGGACGGGCCCCATCCCCTGCAGTGCTTCCACCAGCAGGTGGCACAGGACCACCGAAGGGTCCAGACTGGGCACTAGTGCCAGGTGCACTCACCAGCTGAGGTGGGAGAGGTGGGTCTGCTGGAACCCGCCTTCCCTGTCGTCCTATGTTTTGCATTATGTCATGACAGTTTGGGTTAGTAACATACAATACCATTCGCAATTAGTTGTAACAGCATGCATTAGTATTCCCATTAACCAAACACCCAGATATTCACACCATTGAACAGCGAGCATAACACATGCATAATATGAACAGCAATACACAGTCCAACAACATGCAGGGTTGATTGATGGCAACAGGCCATCAGGTTTGGATGTATGAACAGGGCAGATGCATCAACGTACATGCAAATATTTATAACCCAACAGGACAAATGTCCAGGGGTGTTAATTGTGATTGCACATACCAATTTCATGTGGAATGGATTATATGTGGTTATAGGTTGGGGTGAAGAAAATATTATTAACACCTTCGAATACCAATACATATGCTGTACATTTCTAATAGCTGCAGATATATACACACTACTGTTCTAACTACAGTTTCCTATATGATAACTACTTCAATTTGGTGATAGGACTGTTACTGCTACATCAATATACATTTTATTGTTATTCATACACGTTCATATCTGGCTTTGTTCAGCTACATCATCCTGCTACATTTGCTTTATATAGCTATAGACAACTGTGGATGTTTGGTATGTCAGACAATCACACTATCTGCATATTGCAGACTGAAAGCAACATATCCAGATTTTGGGATACACATTCCAGCTGCAGCAACACTTTGAACACATTTCGCAGTTTGGTTCTGCTTGTCACATTCATTTCATTCTGTACTGACTGCAGTATACTTTATTCAGGGGTTATTACTACTTTATTGGTGGATTCATAACTCTTTCTCACACTCTCTCAGTTGTTTTCATTTTACTATTCAGGATGGTACTTACTTCTAGGCTTTATTGACATGTTTTACCTGTAGTTATTACAATCCTTTCCAGCAGTCTCACTTCTGTCATGTTTCAGTATTTCAACAGGGATATATTTCACACATGTGATTTGCTCATCTTCTGCAGCTGTACTTTTCAGCCTGCTGCAGGTTGTGTACTATTATATTACAGGTGGGGCATCTTTATTTCAGACTTTATTTCAGACATTTTCATTTTTCTGTTTGGATTACAGACTGCAACACACTTTTGTAATCAAGCAATACTTGCAAACACTCTTACACTGTTACTTGCACATTTTATTACTTAGTGACTACACTGCAGTCTTTTGCTAACTGTCATACTTTTATATTTCTTTACAGTTACTGGGAGAGGATTACTGACCTGTCTGGTGGCGCAACCGCACCAGCCTATCGCCATAGGCTCTGCGGTTCACAGAATGGATACCTGCAGCTGTAATATAAATGAAGTAATGTTGGAATACACATCTCCATAATATCAGCTAGTTTAATTTCTTACATACATGATTGAATGTAACTTACTCAGTAGTGGGGCGTTGGGCATTTGCCGGGCCTCCTGGATCCAAAGGTTCAATTGGTCCTGCTTACGTCTCTTCAGGTCCGCATGGTGGTGACGGACCTGCTCACCAGTCCTTGGAATCCCTGTGGCACTGGTGAAATCATGAGCCAACCGGTCCCATGCCTCAGCCCTATATGCTCCCCACAGGGCCTGGCCCTGCATGAGTTGGGCCTCATGATTGTGGACTAGGAGCCAGACCATGTATCTGGACTCCTCAACGCCCCACCTCTGTGCTCGAAAGCAACTACACTCACCTACTCCTGACATTCTGGCTGCAAGTTAGTTCTACAATCGTTTATGCTGTGTATTCCCGCCTATGGGGCTTATATAAGCCGTTTTTCCCGCACTTATCTGTGATTGGCCATTTTGGAATTGTATCAACTTCACAAAACCTGCTTTGTCATGCTCCACTTTCTATTCATTCCTATATATTTGCTATTACTGCATTTTTAAGTACAGCTGTCATGGCTTAGTGGTTCAGTACCTTGACTATGGTGCATGGTATCCTGGGTTCCAACCTGGCCACTGATTTTTATATTTTATGACTGTCTGGACAGGCTAGGGGGTGTGTGAAGGCAGTTTTGTTACAGCTTGCTCAACGTTGCCCATCAGTTAGCTTGTTGGCACGGTGCACAGCTCCGCGCAAATGGGTTATGCTGGTTTACGCTTCATTTGGCTGTCAGCATGCATATTACGCTCAGCTCAGCTAGGGGCACACAGTTTCAGCATGTTAAACCACTGCTCACCTACAGGCACACATTTTACACCTGTTAAACCACTGCTCACCTACGGGCAGATGCACTCAACTTGTTAAACTGTAGCTCAGCTATAGGCACATCTGGCATTTTTTATTATTTTGTTATCTCACATTTTTTCAAGATAAATGTCCCATTTCATTACATTTTACATAAAATATAATTTTATATGTGTACATATATGTCAGGGACTTGTTTCGTGCTTATTTCACTAAAAATAAAAATTGATGTTGTGGGGGCTCGAACCATGACTGCCTGCTCTTCAGCCGACATCTCTACCGCTACACTATTGCTTTTTGGCTTACTTTGTATATTTAGTTCTTATATGCTTTTCCACTGACTGCTAACTGTGGCTGAGCTATGGGCACGCCCACGCAAACAAGCGCACTCACGGGCAAACATCTTTACAATTTAAAAAAATATATAACATGTTCATTTATATATTTTATGTTCATAGTCTGTGGGGGCATGTGTTGTGTTGTGTTTATTCACATTTCCATGGACTCTGTCGTGGGTGTTTACTTTGGGCACTTTTACTCTTCTGGGGGCGTGTCCGCTTGCAGGGCTCAGCCTACGGACACACCCCTACAATCTTCCACGGACCGTGTTAGCCTTAGGTGTGATTCAGCATCCCCTCATGCATATGCATGACATGCTGATGTCACACCATTTAACTGCAGCCTCCATGTAAGCCATGTATCTCTTACACGGAGGCTTTGTGAATCCTTCCCACTATCTATGTCTAAATAAAAATGCCTAATTTATTCCTTTTATATATTTCATTTTCATTATCATATTACTCTCTTGTAATATTTTCCAAAATGTTTAATACATTTCTATATATTTTCCATACTTCACTTTCTTTTCTTATCTTATTTTTTCCTGCCTTAAAAATAAACATTTTACTGTTTTTTTAAAGGAAATCCACCATTCTGATCAATTTTTGTAAAAATATTTCCTTCTTTTATGATACTTCCATAACCGCATTCTTTCCCATTTTCCAATTTCATCTAGTAATTTTGCATTAATTCTTTTTATTCATATTCTTATTTTATATACTCTCTTTCTTCCATTACCTTCATCCAAATTTCTAAATTGTCAGAGAAACCTGTCACAGCTGTATCACCATATACTATTCCCAGGCCTTCTGATACTACAAAATAATCTATTTCAGAATTAAATAACCCCTTCTATAAGTCCACTGACTTTTTGTTCAACGTGATCAATTTACCACATTTTATCACATCCTGAATTTTTATATTTTCCCTTTCTTTTTTCATTTTCCCCTTAAATCACAACTAAAGTCTGCTGCTATTGAAATTTTCATGTTCCATTTGATGAAAGAGATTCTCTCTTTCTTTGCTATTTGTAGATGCATATAATGCTATAATTCCATAAACATGTTCTCTCCATCTCACATCTACTATAGTTAATGTTCCCATCCTTACTAACTTAACATCCAATATTTTACTGTTTTTTTACACAACACAGCCACTCCAGAACAATGTTATCTTCCCAGGTTCCATATACTATTTCCATCCCACAATTTTTCCATTTGCAGTCTTTCTTCATTTGTCAGAAATCTCAAATCTTCTAAAAGGATAATATTCACATCACATTTTGCACATCGCTCCAGTATCCATATCCTTCTTACAGTACTAATAATAATATTCACATTTACTGACAATACTCTAAGATTATTTTATTTTTCTTTCTTTTTAAATTTAAAGGAAACATTTTCACATTTAAAATTTAATGTATATTAGTCAACAATTTCTTTTGTCTTTTACATGCATACTTTTAAGTTTTCTTTTCGTATCTTTTACTCTTTTACCAATAGATTTTTTTTTATTTCTGACTATCTTCCAACTTATATTTTCTTCATCACTTAGTTCAGAACTTATATCTACTTCTTTTTCTTTACATTTTTCTTTTAACTTTACTTCTATATCTTCTTTATCCTTCAACATCCCACCATCTTCTGTTCATTTAATATACTACCGTCATAACTACTTTTGTGTTCTACATTTACTTCTATAGTTAAATCTTTTCCTTTTTCATAATCCATTCCTAAACAACCAACTTGTTTACATTCACAACATTTTTGCTCTCATTTTTTGCATCATGCCCCATTTCTCCATACACAGAAAAAAATATTTTATCACATATATCTATAAAAATTCCACCCCAAAAAAAATGTTTGGATTACCCCAGCATTTTATAATACCTCTATTCCCTGCAACATTTATAATAACTGGAATATACAGATTTTTTTCCATTTACAATTTTCAATTTCACATTACATTCCCATCCCCAGTCCATAAACATTTACTGTTATACACTTTTACAAAGTCAATAACATTATTTCAGATCTCTTCTAAATGTCTTTTTAACACTAATGTTCAATGCATGTTCAAAACTGAACATGTAATTTCTTTTAGTATCTATAGTGAATGTTGTAATAACATATATATTCCAAGGGCTATCATTCTTCTTTTTTTTCATATTCATGTAAAAACATTCCCATACCCTACCCAGTCTCAAAAATAATGTCACTAAAAGTTTCTTTGTTTATTAGAATAAAAGCTCTTTCCTCATCCAGTTTCAATGCTCAGTGGAATCATAACATTGTCCCAAATGTCATACCTATTTCACCCCTTTTTTGTTTTCCTTGTAGTCTAATAACATATTGTCTCCTTGTAGTACCACCTTTTTTCTTTTTAGCTCCTGCTGTAACTGTCTCTGCAGACTATTGTTTTATGCCCAACTTTTTGTTCTTCTTTTGTAGTATAAATTCCACCATCCTTTTTGGATTTTCTCCATTATCTCTCTCCACCAAGCTTTTCCACCATCCTTTGGTACACTTTGTATTAACATCTCATTGTGTAAATCATCCCACAACTCTCCAGATTGGAGGGCTGTAACAAAACAATCTTCTTTTTCAATCTTCAAATCATCAAACAGTTCCTTTTTGAACAAACTCTTAATCTATCATATCTCTGATAGACTGCACTAACTCCATACATAATGTTTCCTCTCCCTTCTCCACCATGACCTTGTTTGCACACTGTCCTCCCAGCCAGCACTACACTAGGAACAGGATGTGAGCACATGCTCACTAGCTGTGCAAGCTATCAGCAAGGGTTCCTTATTTATATGCAAAAGAACTCATGTACAAAATATGTACATATTTACAAATACTTACACATGTAGAAATATATGGATATACAAATCTATTTACACATTTCCTTTACAATCATAATAAATGTTCATCCCTATTAGACCCCCACTCTTTTTTCCATAACCACCATCTGATTTTACTTAACATTGTTGCTAAACCCCATTTACAATTAAATATAATTTCATTTATTTTTTCATTCAGTATAACCCATATAACATAAAATGACTTTTATCTATTCTTTTAACATATTCTTTACATCTGTTCTTACAATAGCCATATTTAATCATATCCATCTTTATTTTATTGACTTCTTTTATCTTTGAAAAAATCTTCTTTACATAGTTTTCACTATAAATGTTTCACTCTTTTACATTTCAAAAGCACATGTTCCATAGTTTCTTCTTCTTGACAATGTAAACATATTTTATCACTTTTCTTTTTATATGGCATATTTCCTTTTACTGGCAATTTATCTATTACCAGTCTCCAGAAGAAAAACAAAAAGCTGGACATTCTACTTTCTGATTACACTATTTGCTTCCTATTGTTATAGCTTTCATTTTTTATGTTAGATTTCCCCATGGTATTACATAGTAATATTTTATCATTACATTCTTATACCATGCTTTTCTATCTTTTTCTATATCAGCATTTTTTTTTATTTTCCACAAAAATATTTTTCTTGGTAACATTTTATTTCTTTATGTATATGCCCCCTTTCTCTTTTTTACAATACCCCAAATTTACCATACTTACATTTATACAGTTTTGCTACCAATCTCTCATATTTTTCATTTATCCAGAGTATAGTAGAATCCCATTTCAGGCATTCTGTATGAAAGTTATGCAAATGATCTGTAGGGTACATGGACTGCCATGTAAAATAAACAGTCAGGGGAAGTGTGTGTATTGAATAGGGACACACAGATGAATTGTCAGAATGAACAAAGGGAAAGAGGACAGATGAACCATCATAATGTACAGCAGATGATGGCATGTAAATGGAAGACAATTATAGCAGGAACACTAATCAAATATCGACATGGTACAGAATGGACTGCACATTGAAAATGTGTATTATGCGACTGTCAGAAAAGGTGACATAAAAATGG